>NC_055960.1:22993237-23293237 GCF_018492685.1 Alosa sapidissima | reverse complement strand
CATATCTGTTCAGCATAGACTTAATTAATTAAATGGTTTTAATGAGTTATTGTTTGTTTATTATAGTATTGTTTATTTTCATTAGGCTATTGATTATTGATATGGCATTGACATTATTGTTTATTATTGGTTTTCCTTTATGTAGTCTTACCAATATTTTAAAACTGTTCATTTTTAACTATTGTATTGTTTTATTTGTAAGTCACTTTGGACAAAAGCGTCTACCATAACCATAGCATATACATGAATCTTGATTCACATATATCTGTACATGAATTTCCAGAAGGAGTAATTTTTGTCAAATTCTCGTACTTTGTCAAAAGGAGTAGGTTTTGATCAGAAATTAATTAAAATGAATCTGATCCAAACAAGTGACTAAAAAAATTCCAAATGTCAAAATTACATAAAATGGACATACTGTATGGATTTGTAGAAAGAAACGTCCAAACTACCAAATACAATGACTATTTCTTAATCTGCCTGAAATTGTTAATGGTCTCCCAGATTAGTGGAAGCCAATAATATAGCTACAATCACATTATAGTGCAGTGCCTGTACAACTAAGTTTATGCTACCCTTATGTCACTATTTGCACATTCTTTTCCAAATCTAGGGCCTTGTAATAAATCAATGACCATGCCATACAAACTTGTCATACTGAGAACATGTTTGTCTTCCACCCTACAAAGTTTGGGCTGAATATGAATATTGTTTCAAGATATTAATGACAAAAAACATTGCTTCCCAGATAATGTGTTTTTTCAGGGTGCAAAACTAAAGTAATTTAAAGGGCTGATATACACAAACAATATGAAGACATGATTTGAACAGAAATATTTTACAGAGCTTGATGATAGAGATCACACAAGTGTGGCGCTGAAATCGTCATTAAATCCGGGAATTGATGCTTGTTTATTCAAAGTCTGGACAGTCCAAAGTAGGCTATTTAAAGTATCATCGAGTAGCTCGAGGTGGCAGTTTATGTTGTTTCAAACAGACACAGATTAAGACTAAAATATGATGTGCTTGTAATTACACTGACGGTTCATAGGAGTAAGTCAGAGGCTTGAGTGCTCTTGGAATTAATAACTGTACACAAACACACACATAGGTGGGAGGGGTGTGTGTGTCTTCATTTATCTTACTTTATCTCACTCTGTATAAAGGTGGGAGTATAGTGCACTGGGGCAATGGTTGTCATGTTGGCCATGCTTCAGTTGTTGACTTTGTTTAATTTACATTTAGTCTTGTTCTGCCAGACTTCGTTGCTTTGTGGAGATCGTTGCTTAGTGGTGCAAACTATACCACCTTCTTATATTGCTTTCATTATTCAACTGATTGTGCACTATACTATGTCATTTTAATTCATTATAGCCTATGCCATTTCTGACCTGCATGGCTCCCTTCTCAACAGGCAAGCTGATAACAGCTACAGTATATTATAAGATTATATAAAGAAATGCTTACAAGACTAAATTGAGATGATAAGTTACTGACTAAAGCAGTTCTACACACAGAAAAAAAAGGTTCTTATCTGGTTTGTTATGTGTCATGGTCCAGGCTGGACCAGGCTGTTTTTGGAGCCTGGGCTGTCCACAGAGACCGCCTTTTTTTACAGTGTACTCAGGGGACAGGCAGCTAGCGGATGGTCAGGTGATATTTGCTGTATGTGACAAAAAATGTTTTATCTTAGAAACCGCAACATCGCTTAGAGCACCTTATTATATTCATGGACAGGGTCAATTGTGAAATATATTCTTATATATGCTTTCTTTCTCTTTTACAGACACTTGACTTTTACTGCCGAAGGTACCATCAGAGCACCTCTCCCTACCCTGCAGGACATCTATACCAGAAGAGTACGGACAAGAGCCCAAACTATTTTAACAGACATTTCATTCTCTGGCCATGGACTGTTTTAACCACTGAGGTCAAGCAGACGTCTCTGTTCCCACATGGCTAAAACAGACTGAGAAGGAGTTTCTTTCCTCAAGCGGTTCCACAAATTTTAAATGAGTGATTTAAAATATATATTTATTTAGGTTCTTATATTTTTAATGCTTAATGATTTGAAAAATTTTATAGAATATAAGAGTACAAATATTATATGTTAATATTACTGTATTAGTATTGTAAAGTGGTAAATGGGACAGGGATGTAATTGCAAATTTTTTTGCACAGCTGATTTTGTTAATGTAAAAAACAAAACAGAAACAAAAGAAAGATGTTTGAATACAGTAAGTAATAAGTAATTTTGTTTGAATGTAAAAAAAAATGAAAAAGATGTTTGAATACATATAATATGAAAAAAAAGAACTTTTTTCCTCTGTACACAACCCTGCAATAGTGAAGAACCATACACTGCATTTAAAGAACCATTTACATATAAGCAAGAACCATTCTTATCTGAAGAACCATTTTTTGATGGTTCTACAATGAACCATATGGGTTTCTAAAGAACCCTTTTAAAAGAGGTTCTCCAAAGAACCTTATTTTCTATAAGTTCTTTGAAGAACCAGAAATGGTGCCTTGAAGAACCCTTTCTTGGTGTTTCCAATACAGCATCGTTACGGGTGTAGTCTTTGAACTGAATTCGTTCATGATCTCCCAAAACAGTGGAAACCAATAATATTATTTGAATCGAATTAATGACACATTATTCTTCATATATTTGTGTTACAGAGGCTTATATGAAATGAATTCTATATATATAAAAAACATCTCAAAAGATTAAGACTTGAAAATATTGTGTGTGTGTGTGTGTGTGTGTGTGTGTGTGTGTGTGTGTGTGTGTGTATGTGTGTGTGTGTGTGTGTGTGTGTGTGTGTGTGGGCATCTCAGCAGTAACTTGGAGGCTTTGTTTGAATGTTAAGAATGGGTAACTGTACACAAACGGAGGCCAACACGGTATAAAGGTGGGAGCAGGGGAGTGCTGAGACAAGAAAGGCCTGTTCACATCATTAACAATCACCATAACTATAACAATAACAGCAAAATTGCTCTAGCTAATATGAATGCCGATATCCACACCATCTATAGCGATCAGAGTCCATGGAATTTTAGACATCACATTCTTCATCAGCATGAGGAGAGACTTTGTCAGTGTGGATTATAGTTACAGCTGTCTTTAGAGTTATCATTACTGGTGTGGATGGGCCTTTAATAAGCTATGTTGGATGTCATGTTCACTTGTTGACTTGAAGCTGCCTGCTTCATAGGCCAACTCATTTTTTTCAGTGTTCTCTAGCTCCATCAGTGTCCAGTTCTAGGAGAGATGAATTACAGATTCAGTGAGCATAACTCAGTTGTCTAGTGTTGCACATACTGAATTCAGAAAGTGCTACATTTCTTAATTGTAAAGGCTATAAAGCATAGACTATTATGGGCCTAACTGAGGCAGAAATGGCTATCACTGAGGCAGAGAGGGCTATAACTGAGGCAGAAATGGCTATAACTGAGGCAGAGAGGGCTTATAAAGTTAACTTGTGCTGCTCCCCAGTGGTTGAACAAATGCATTCCCAGCAGACTTTTTCCGATGCTGACGCCGTTCTGGTTCTAGACTCTCTTGGATATGTCTACAGCCTTGTATAGACTGGTAGGCCCACAATATAGATCACTGAGCAATTATTGACAGCTCCCCTACTTGACCTATCAAGTGATGGCACATCTATCTGGTGATTGTTAAGCTGATGCGATTTGGCATTTTAATTACTGTGAAACTACGAACATCAATCATGTTACCATATTGTTATTTCATGTAGGATCATTGTACGTATGTATTTTAGTCTGTCTGTAGGATTTGCAGTCTGGTAGCTTTGTATTTAATACAGGTGCATGCAAATCTTATAGGAGAGATGCTAACGGTCTAATCTGAGTCAATGAGCTGGAGCTAAAAGTGCTACTGTCAGACTCAGAGAACGGCTGGACGAACTGGGGAAAGGTGAAACTCAATTGTTTAACTTAAGAGGAGGTGGAAAACAAGTGTATTTCCCCAAATGGTGGAATATCCCTTTAATAATTAATTCTGTTGCAGAGTTATGGTTTGTATGTTTATAGATTTTGCTCATTTTAATCAATGTTGAAATGTGATGTTAGTTGATATTGTTATTATTGTTATTAGGGCCTATTACTGTTATTATTAAGCTTAATGTAGGCTATTCAACTTTATTAGAAACCATTATCCTTAACTAATAATGTATGGTTTACTTTAAGTCGCTTTGGACAAAAGCATAACAAATACCACAAACAAAAAGATCTCTGTTTTTGACAGCATTATTGCATGAAGGATTTCATCTCTGTCATTTCCTATTATATGGCGACAAATGTGCTTTTTCTTCAGGTTCACTATCACTATAGACCCTTTCATCAATAAAAACAAAAACAATGCTTGAACGTTCTATTTGGGCCCCAATCTACTTCCTCTACATTAAGATAACATATGGAATGTTAAAAAGGAAGTCTTGTGGGGCCAACTATGATGCTGATAATGGAACTCTCTTGAAAGGGTCCGGACCCTTTCAGGAGAGTTCCATTATTAGTTGGCCCCACAAGACTTCCTTTTTAACATTCCATATGTTATCTTAATGTAGAGGAAGTATATTGGGGCCCAAATAGAATGTTCAAGCATTGTTTGTGTTTACCTTGTTGAAAGGGTCCATATATGTTCTTTGAACATAAAAAATATATTTCAATCTATTTTCCAGCATGGCTTTCATTTTCCAACTTCAACGTTGCACAAATTAGGCCTACTAAATATCTATGAACGTTGCAGGCCTAACGTTGTCCTCCCCCCCCCTCAATTCTGACTTGAGGGGGGGAAGGACATTCTGACTTTTATTTTGAAAACGTAGAATTTTGTTATGCTTGTTACGCAGCTGACGCTGAGACTCACTGTAGGTGTTGTGCCCCGAACGACTACCTAGTAGAGAAGTTAAACTTCAGAATATGCCACGAGTCTATGTCGGAAGGTTAAGTTATCATGTCCGGGAGAAAGATATTCAAAAGTTTTTCAGCGGCTATGGAAAGCTTTTGGAAATCGACCTGAAAAATGGGTACGTTTGGAAAGTTATAGCTAACCAGGAGCGAACTAGCTAGACATCGTTAGCTAGATAGTTTGCTTAGACAAGTGACATTTGGTTATGGTTATGGCATTTGAGTTGGAGAGCTTTTGAAATTCCTCGGCGTTTTGTTAATCAATGTTTCGCATAGTCTTAGACAAATGCGGATTTGAAATAAGACAAGTGCCTACTCCTGAACTGTGAACGTGGCCTAGACAAAATGGCGTTAAGAGCTTGCACACTACAAGTGACGTTGGCTAGCCAGAGTAGTGGATTCTCCCCATATACTACTACTAATTGTTTTTTGTTTTTTTTTATTATTTGTGTATGTGCATGCTTACACGTCAATGCATGAGAAAAGAATGTTCATCAACTCAAATTCTAAGGGGTCCTTAGCCTATGGCTATTCTTGTGACATATTACTCCCCTCATCATTTATCATCTCATAATGATGAGTTGAGATGTTCATTTTGTGATATTAAACGTCTTAATACGTATCTTTCCAGGTATGGGTTTGTTGAGTTTGAGGACACCCGTGACGCCGACGACGCCGTGTACGAGCTGAATGGGAAGGATCTGTGTGGAGAGCGTGTCATCGTCGAGCACGCCCGTGGTCCACGGCGGGACAGGGATGGATATGGTGGGGGTGGTGGGCGCAGTGAGTACTCTAATACAGCTTTCAGACACACTTAATTTATTTTCCAATGACAGGTGGTGCAGCTATTTCAGCAGAACTGATTATTTACTTTTTACAGGCTGGCTGTCAGTTTTAGGAGAGTGAAGTGATTATGCTGTCCTGTTTATTCATGTTTTCACATTGTAGATGCCGACATCCTGCTTTCTAAATATAGACCTAGTTGGAATCCCTTAAACCATTATTTGCCTCATATAAAATGGCTTATAATGTTATGTGCCACTCTTTTGAGTGTACAGAATGGGGATAATGAAGCAGATTGGGGGCTTTTTATTTCACTGATTGTTTACACTGCAGCTGTGTAACTTCTCCGCTGAATCACATTGCTTTAGCACAGAACATTTTATGTTCTGGTTACAGAAATAGGATTCAGTGGCACAACTGAGGAGGCCCTCATTATTCACAGTCCGGCTGCAGGGCAAACAAAGGGAATGTTGTCCTTTAATGAACTATGTGTATAACACCATTTGAATTCAACATTAACAGAGTCCTTGATGTTTCAATTTGAAAGAGTCCTCTGCGGGCTGAGTCCGAGTCCATTGAGGCTAAGATGACTGCCTTTCCTGTTTGGCCTTGGCTTTCACCTTACAATGTGTGTGTGACCTTTGACCCTATGACCCTTGGCTGACCTAACCGCAAGCCATGATGACAGCAGCCTTTTGCCAATAGTCCAGGGTGATGGTGAGGAAACCTATTGGTTTTTATGTTGAAAGAAATATTGGACGGGTTAAAGCCAAAAGAAAAAAATGTCTTCCATGTAGCTTGCTTTATTTTAAAAAGCAATGGTCAATGGTAGAAATCTTTTCTGCTTTTCTGCATTGCCCTTTTTTCTTATAACTAGTCTTGATTTCCTTTTTCCCCCATCTTTTCTTTGGAGTGTGAGTGTGTGTTGGCAGTATCTTTTTGAATCTCAAATGATGGGGGGGGGGGGGCACACCAAACCTCCCTCCTGAGCTCCCCCCTGGTCTTCCCTCTATAGGGGATGAATCATATGACCCATGTGGTATCAATGGCATGTAAGCAAAACTCAGGAATGCAAACAGTTTCTTAAAGTGAGTACATTGTTTCATAATGGCTGTATATGGTAAACAACTTCTGCCAATGCACTTGAAGCCACATTAAATAGTCAAGGAAGCCAGGCATGTTGGGAGAACCTTGCTCTCAGTCTTTTCAAAGAGTATTCTGCCAAGTTGGATATGGTGAGATAGACATGTAAAATAGATCATCATCCTACACTTAATCATACTTCATGCTCCTTGCTGATTTCATCAGTGGTCACCCAAAATGAGCCTGCCAGCGAGCTCCTCTCCTTCCAGTCCTCTCACTGCGCCCCCTTCCATTGTTGTTTAAAGGTAGTGGTTACAGCAGCAGGAGCCGCAGTGGCAGGGACAAGTATGGGCCCCCCGTCCGCACTGAGTACCGCCTCATCGTGGAGAATCTGTCCAGTCGCTGCAGCTGGCAAGACCTGAAGGTGAGTGTTTACTACTGGTTGGTCAACCTTGTGGTATCATTTTTTTTTATTTTTTAAAGTTTCTCATTTAATGAAATGTTTAGTTTAACCCTCCATATGTGCTATGAAAATATGGTTCCCTTTTTTCTTCTTTGCCCCTGAAGCCTCCCTCTGTGGAAATTTCTGCCCTTTAAAAAGTAAAGACTGATATACTGAGGGAAAATAAATGCTTTGCTGTCAAATCCAATTCATTGGTTACTAATAGAACACAAAAAAATATTCATGATATGCACGTACCTCCTTATTGCAGGACTTCATGCGGCAGGCTGGAGAGGTGACTTATGCTGATGCCCATAAGGAGCGGACTAATGAGGGAGTGATAGAGTTCCGCTCCCACTCGGACATGAAGCGAGCCATAGACAAGCTGGACGGCACCGACATCAATGGCAGGAAGATCCGACTAGTTGAGGACCGTCCGCATCGGCAGCGCTCGTACTCTGGAAGCAGGTCCAGGTAAGGCACAAGACCCTGTTGCTGAAGTTTACTGTAAATCAATTAGTTTGTACTAATAGGAGCATGATGGGGCTTAGGCTAATATTATAAGGTTAGGTTAAGGTTAGATTCTTAGGGGTCGGCAAAAATTTTGGAGGGGTCACAAAATGATTTGCAATCTGGATTAAAGACATTTTTCTAAAGGTTTTTAGTAAAAGGCTGCATTGATATAATGTCTTTGGTGTAGACATAGCCATTTTCTGCCTCTGCTTCCATCTCGCAACATTTCAAAACCAAATTCCGCCGGTTAGAGAGAAGGGGGATTGCGAGACTTGGCTCATTTTATTTGGGGGGTTGCCAGACAAAAGGTTTAAGAACCACTGGGTTAACCCAATAAGGCTTAGGTTATCCTTAATCTTAACCCTAAATGTACAAGTGAATTATAAGATGAAAAAAGTTTCAAGGTCACAGCACTAGTTACCTGCGTTGTGTGGAACCTGCGCGGTTCAGCCCTGCACACGTAAAAGTGAGCAATACACCAAAAACTCATCTCACACACACACACACACTCATTTCGTCTCTCTCCCGCCCGTGCGCACGCACACACACACACACACACACACACACACACACACACACACACACACACTCCCGGTGTTAGGTTAGGCTACCTCACCAAACAGAACTACCCCATTATAGCCCTTACAAAAAAACGACTGCATTTTTTTGGGTATCTAAACTGCAGTTTTGGAGGAAATATTGTCAGTTCTTATGCAGGAAATGCAGTATTTTGGACACGAAAAAACTGCATTGTACTACAGTATAACTGCAGTTATTTATTGTAAGGGGGGTTATTTGGTAGTAAATGCTGCAGATGCACAAATCTACATAAAACAGATATATTAATTTACTTTTAAGTGACTAGGGCTAGTTTACAGCATGACATTTGTTGTACATATGAATAAATTTAAACTTAATAACGCAAAATTACTTTAATAGTAATGCTGCTTTCGAGATGTCTCGTAAATCATCGTACACTCACCCGTACAACATGTACCAATGAGTGGCTTTAGGAACGCCTTTCTCTCGAGCCACGAGGGGCATTAGCAGGAGGCTAGTCATTGTTATTGTTTTGTGCTACATGTAGCCTCTAGCTAAACGGCTGGAAAACAAATTGTTACATTGTATTGCAGGCACAGCAAGACCGTGCAATGCATGAATTGGTGACCGGATTGAAGCAGCAATGTAATCTAGTGTGTAAGAGCATTACATCAACTTTAACATGACCAACACAGTACATATGCAAAAAAATACATGTCATCTCATCTCAACTATGGGCGCAGCCATGTTTGTTGTAAGGTCGTACATCCACCTCGGGGTACCCTCAAGTACTCCGAGGTAAAGTGGGCGTGCCTGCCCAAAATGCCGCAAGAAAGCTGGGTAATTTACACTTTCCAACTCGGGCGGCGGATTTACGAGACATTTACGAGATATCTCGAAAGCAGCATAATAATACTATGATTGTTATTTACAACATTATTTACTCTATTTTTTTTTTTTAAGTATATTTTTTTGGGCTTTTATGCCTTTAATGTGACTGGACAGCGGAGAGTGACAGGAAGTAAGTGGGAGAGAGAGTCGGGGTGGGATCCGGAAAGGACCACGGGGTGGGAATCGAACCCGGGTTGCCGGCGTACGGTGCAGGTGCCCCAGCCAGTTGCGCCACGGCTGGGGCCATTTACTCTGTACTTTTGCATGTGTGAGAAACCTTTACTTTTCACATTATCCCTTTAGTAGAGAGGTGCATGCATTATGATCTGTTGGACCCATTGGGTCTATAGAGAGGCATTCCTAATGGCTACAAGGATTAAATGTAAGACTTTATTATGGCACTAAAATCACTCTGACTCCCTATCAGCTGATGTTTACAGTTGACCTTTGCAAGACTCTCTTCTCTATCAGGTCTCGTAGCCGTAGACGCTCTCGCAGCAGGAGCCGCAGGAGCAAGAGTTCCCGTAGCAACTCCAGATCGCGCTCCCGGTAAGTTGACTGAAAATAAACATGTATACATCCACCTGTAGTCTTTTTAAATCAGATCTGATCTATGGCTTTAGAGATGCAATCAACATCTCTGTATTCAATTCTGCCCGAGCTCAGCCCAAGTGATCATAATTATAGTTAATTATAGTTAACTCATAATTATAGTTAATTTGTTTCCCACAGGTCCAGATCCCGGAGCAAGAGGAGATCTAGTTCTAGGAGGAAGTCCCGATCCAAGTCTCCTGCCCGCAAGTCCCGATCCCACACCGGGAAATCTCGTTCTCACTCCCGCAGGTCACGCAGCCACTCGGCGAGCCACAAGTCTCGCTCGCGCTCGGATGCCCGAAAGTCTCGCTCCAAGTCCCGCTCCAAGTCCGAGCAGGTGTCTCCGAGTCGCCCCAAGGAGAAGTCGGTCAGCAAAAAGTCCCGCAGCCGCTCGGCGTCGCCCGTGGAGAACGGGGAAGAGGAGCGTGCCAAGTCCACCTCCCGCTCCCCCTCTTCACGAGACGATCAGCACGACTCGCCGGCTGAACACTCAGCCTCCCCATCGCCGCCACGTTCAAAGTCTCTTTCTCGCTCCAGGTCTGATTAAACCCATCCCCTTGCTCACTCTGACACAGACAGGAGGAGGAAGCCACAAAAGCATTTGGTTACCTGTTTCAGCCACTGATGTCCAAAATATACCCGGGTATGTTCGGTACGCTGGCTGTTAAAACTTCGGCATATGTACATAATTGTAATGTTTGAATAAGAACCAGGCAAAACATAGGTTTGTTTGACATTGATATGTTTTGAGGTGGATGTTTGTTCAGTTTAATTTTCAAAGAAATTGGAGCTGCATAGGTTGCTTCAATACCCCTTTGCACTTTCCTTCATTTGATTTGTTTATTTGTTTTATTTTTGGGGTGCATTTTTGGTAGGTGTTTTCTGTGAATGCTGCACATTTGATTTACATTTATTTCTCTAAATAGTTTTAATTCTCTAAAACATTTAGTTGTAGGCCTAGTGTAGTTGCAGCTTTACAAAGTTTTAGGATTCTTGCAATATTTTTGTCAATTTTCAGGACTATTGTCAATCATGTCTTCTGTTGAATAATTTAATTTCAATTTAAGCTGAAATAAAAGAAGTTTTATTGACTTCCATGTTGCATGTGCCAGTTTTATGGGATGATCATGTTGTGGGTTAATATCTCGGTAGAGGGCGCTGTGGTCCCAGCAATGTTATTGACAAATGCCCTAGCGTCCAAAAACGTGGTAGCGGAGAGGTGGGTAAACTATGAATTCTGTGAGGTGGACTGTCCATTCGGTATGCATTTAAAAAAAAAGCATTCAGAAAAAAGTCATTCAGAACATGTTTGATGATTGTGTAGGCTATTGCCCAAGGTTTATAACGATATCAGTGGTATTAAATCGAGTGAACATATTGTGAATGTGGATAATACAACGTGAAAGTTGCAATTGGTGAATAAACTCTTGAGAGGTGGGTAAACTTTCTGAAATTTCAGAGGTGGATAACTGCGTTTAGGCTACTTGCGTTTAGCCTCCACTACATTCCCGGAATGCCCCCCGAACGTGTGCTATTTCATACATTCATATTTATAAATAGTAATGCTGTAATAAATAAAATATTTTCTCTGTCACGATATGAGTTTCTTAAGGCAATATAATAGCATGCAATAAATGCAACTTTATTCTTCATTAACATCTCGATGGAGGCGGAGCCTCAGCTCTCTTGGCAGTAAAAGTGGGCCATTTCACGTCCAAGTCATTTCATTAGGTCCAACAAGTGTGTGATGACACGGACAGCCTTGTCTGCTGTCGTTGCCAAGCAGCCAATTGCAAAATCAAGATTATTTCTCCATGACCTACATAGGCTACTCGAACCAAGCCAGGGCTGAGATACAAATTTGGATGAAACAGTGACAGCGGTGAAGTGGCCCATTTGAAAACTTTTCAAGCTCCACCTGTCAGAAAGGTGAGGTGAAAAACATCTATTATATTGTTGCAATGTCATCAGCTATTTTTAGTGGACCTCACTGTTTTGTTTTCAGCAGACTTTCTTTGGTTTAGATGGCGGTGCTTTTGGGACGTTGGTTATGATTATGGTTATAATGGCTATTTTTTGGAACGTTCTTTCATTGCTTAAGAAATTTATTGGAAACCAAGTGGAATAGACTTGCCTTTATCCTTACGAAGTTGACTCTCCGTGTCCTGTTATGTGTCCTGTCCTGTCTTGTCTTTTGTTGACCCGAACACACTGCTCACCTGGGTGTCAACAAGGCTTCGTCTTGTCTGGGACTGACGCGTTTCCCCTGACCCTTAATTAATCTGTTAGCCGTTATGTTTTGGCATTCTTTTAGCCAAATATAGCAGGTTTTATTAATTTTAAAATGGTCACCCATCACATTATTTAAATAAGGTGTCCATAATGTGCTGAGCATTTTGTAGGCTAAAAGACGTGAATTTTGATGCACCTGCCTTGACATTTTGCTGTCACTTCATCGCCTGCATGTCCTTGTAAGTGCATGTAACCTCATCAAGAGGACGTACATGCTGGTGTAGTGTTTGGATGTGTAATTTTATATATAGCCTACTTTCTTTTTCAATCTAGCTGAAAAGCTATAAGTTGCACAAGACAAAAAGAATACCACATACAATGGCACACTGTAATCTGGTAAGTGCTTTTTGGTCATTTCAATCATATTTGCTGCATAAGCACTTTTTTGAGAATGATCAGGAGAATTTTTTTATTTGGTCTCTCTCTCTCTTTCTTTCTCTCTGCTTAACAGCTGCATCCATCTTCATCTAATGAAGTCAACCTAGGCCCCACTCACAATCCCCAGTGAGTGCAAATTTTAACCATATTTTCATTTTCATCATGCCTCATGGTGGAATATGCTCAAAATCATGTATCGCACAAATGGATTTGCTTGAGCATTTGTTCATCAACATTCAAACCTGATTGTCGGGTTGTTGGAGGTGTCCTCCAGTTGCTCAGAAACAGAGGGTATTGGTAAATGATAAACATATGTCTCTATTTTGGTATTTTCTGCAACACACCCATCATAGGAGACTGCGAGAACATCACAACAAGTTCTGTTTCTGTTGTCAACATCAGTCTTGACATTGTTCAATCGCCACAAGACAGAAGAAATAGCACTTTCTTGTTGTGACTTACAATACTTGAAACACTGTAGCCCTACTGGTAGGCCTATTACTTCTGAAATATGGAAAGACATGTTTTCAGAACTCCAGAAGTGACTGAGTTGCATAAAACATTTAATTATACATCTCTTCAGGAATATTCAGAGAAGAATTATTTTAAGTGTAATTTGTCATTGCAAAAGCAATTCTTCTCCGTTTGCAATTCAGTGAGACAGTTAGAATCATATATGCCTTTCAGCGTGACTTATTTTTGTGGAAAACATGTGCTGGACTGTGCGGCGGTCATATTTTGTACCGCTCTGCGGTACATCTAGTTTTAAGTGTAATTTGTCATTGCAAAAGCAATTCTTCTCCGTTTGCAGTGCCAAACCCACAGACTTTGATTTTTTGGCTGTGATTGGCAAGGGCACATTTGGGAAGGTAAGGTTGCACAGTAAGATATTTTGTTTGACATTTAATACATTATTACTATCATATACTTTGACATCTGATAGAGGCATAATAAAAATGTGTAGTGACTAGCAACATGGTCTGTAGTTTGTACCCCGTACCCCATCATCATATATTTCTGGATTTTCTGTCAAAGGTGCTGCTTGCCAAAGCAAAGGCTGATAACAAGTTCTATGCAGTAAAAGTCCTGCAGAAGAAAGTTATACTCAAGAAAAAAGAGGTTGGTGAATCACTAATGGTAACAGCTTACAGTAAACTCTGCACAGGAAGCACATCCGTCATTATGTCTACTATAAATTCCTTCGTACAAACCTTGATACCAAATGGATATTGTTTTTAATAACTTCTACCCTAGAATTATACTTTTTAGTATACCATACTAAATATATACCTACTTTGATATATATCTTACTTTTGTGAATAGCTTTTTGATTTAGTGATCAATTTGTATTCTCATAGCAAAATAATATCATGGCTGAGAGGAATGTCCTAATGAAAAGTCTGAAACATCCATTCCTCGTCGGGCTCCATTACTCCTTCCAGACGTCAGAAAAACTGTACTTTGTCTTGGACTATGTCAATGGAGGAGAGGTGAGGAGTGATATTGCTGAAATCAGCCACTGATGTCCTCATAATGCTACAGTTGGATTGCTGCTTTTTGGACCTTTGTAACAATTTCAATAATACACATGGCGGTTAAAGTTAATGTAATCAGGGTGTTTTGCCCTTCTGTTCTTCTGGTTTGGCAGCTTTTTTATCACCTTCAGAGGGAGCAGAGTTTTGGAGAGCCACGAGCACGCTTTTATACAGCTGAGGTGGCCAGTGCCATTGGCTATTTACATTCCCTCAACATTGTTTACAGGTCAGTCCTGTTGTTGATGGGTCACTCACACCAGTCCAGCAATGTTAACAAGTCACTTATAGTAAACACAGATCCTTTTCTGCTATGGATTCCCAAGCTTGCCTTAGAGGCTGTCCTGCGTCTCAACAGAAAGTGACCTTTCTGACATGCCTACTCTTCCTTCTCTTTGTTTTTTCCAGAGACCTCAAGCCAGAAAACATCTTATTGGACTGGGAGGTAGTTGTTCATAGATCACCTGCATGCAAAATGAGCATCATGTTGATACTAAATTATAATTACAGTATGCTCTGTGCTGTTAATAGATTGGCATTAGTGAATTCTGACCATCTTGTACTATAACAGGGCCATGTGGTGCTGACAGATTTTGGGTTGTGCAAAGAAGGAATAAACCCAGACTCCACTACATCCACTTTCTGTGGAACCCCAGAGGTCAGTGGTGATCACTTAAATTGTGAACAACTCACCGCTACATGAGATGTAGGTGTCAGGTGTAACTTTTTCCCTGGAACTTTTCCTGACTGGGAAATAAGTTATTATCCACACTCTAGTTATTATCCACATTTAATTCTCCTCAATAGTATTTCACTCACATCATAATGTTCAAAACCTGTAGGGTTGATGGAATTTTGTTCTGTGGCTTTTCTGTCAGAAATGTATGCTTCTCTAAGAATGTATGCTTTTCCCATGTTCCACCTTTCCATCTTTCCAACAGTACTTGGCACCAGAAGTACTAAAGAAGCATCCTTACGACAGAACGGTAGATTGGTGGGGTCTGGGATCTGTCCTGTATGAAATGATTTATGGACTGGTATGCCACTCTATTACTGTTAATACGCTATATTCATTCACATTTTCCTAGTTGAAAATAGAATTGCTTTTTAATTGCTCAGTTAATTTATTGTTGCCAATTTATCAACTCACTGCCATGCTAAATGAAACACAATGCTGAACACCATATAGTGTATATATTCCCTGTTATGTATTTATGCATTTATTTTACTGCATTTCACATGCAGACAGATAGTTTTTCATAAGCTTGAACAGATGATAGTCGATTAAGTCAAATTTGAACTTTGTGCTTACCGTGCCTCTGAATGTACTGCATGTTTCGTCATACTCTGTGGTGCTGCCCCTCTGTTGCTGCTGCAGCCCCCATTCTACAGCAGTGACATGACAGAGATGTACAACTCCATCCTCCACCATCCCCTGAGCCTGCCGGGGGGGAAGAGCCCAGTGGTGTGTAACCTGCTCCAGGGGCTGCTGCAGAAAGAACCTCACCGTCGCATGGGAGCCATTGCTGATTTTGTAAGTTAACCTGATCTAAGTAAAAGCGGAATGCAATAGAAACACTAGAAACATCAGTATGGGTTTACTGGATGTGATTTGAATTTTGTTGTTGGGGGGTTTTTTTACAGCTGGAGGTGAAGAATCATGCATTTTTCTCTTGCATAAACTGGGATGACCTCTACCACAGAAAAATTAAGCCTCCATACAACCCTAATGTGGTGAGTATAAGTGAAATAGGGTGATTATGACTAAATGACTGAATTTTGCTGAACACTTTTCAAGTTTCTAATTCTGTTCCACAGAGAGGTCCTGCAGATATGCAGCACATTGATCCTGAATTTACCAAGGAGATGGTACCAGGGTCTGTAGGTTGTGCAGCGGATTTTCCTTCCAGCCTGGCTGCAAGTTGCTCAAATGCTTTCAAAGGATTTTCTTACGTTTCCACAGAGGACTATCTCTAAGGCCAAATCATTCATTCATTCAGAAAAAAAAAAAACTAAAAGAAAAACGTATAATATATATCATGGTAATTTGTCTATTGCTGATTAAAGTAGGCTACTCCAGAAAAAATGATGCCCAACAATATCCATAGGAATGTATCCACACAGTTGGCCTACTCAGGAGCATTGTGTATAATCTGATTTCTCTGTACTCTCTTATAGTGTATTGGCCTTTTATCATCAGCTAGGCTACCATACAGCCTCTTTCTTGTATTTAAAATAGGCCTATGTTGGATATAGTCTACAGCTACACCACATTAAATAAATGAAATAAGGGGTGCTATTATGCCTAGGTCTACATCTTGTGAAACATCTATTTACCTTGAATGAAGACTTTTAGATTTCTTAAGAATACCTCACTCATGCATACATTTGCCATTTATGGATTCTTATAGGCCTAAACATCAGTTTGTTCATTGTCACACCTGCAGTAGGCCTAGGCTAGCCTAACTTATGAAATCATTATTAGGCTAGGCCTACTGTGTAAAGAATGGATTCCCATTGTTTATAAGCACATTTCCATGTAGCCTACTTCATCGTGGTGAAGGTTAAATGTAGGCTTGATCGTGTCTGTCCTAACCTGTAAATATAATGTTAAGAATATTTGAAAGATCATATGTGAAATAAAATGCTGTATGACTATATGACTTGTCACAAAATATATGCCTATGCTATACATATAGGCCACGATAACATAGGCTGATACATACATACATACATACACACATACATAGGCCTACATATTGTATATTGGAGATTTGTATGATGATTATAATGATCCTTTTAAACAATATAGGCAAAGATCCTTGATTACTCCGCTTGAACCCTCTCTGATATAGGCCTTCCACCTGGTACCAACTCTAGGCTATTTAGATGTAGGCCTAGCCTTAACGTTAATTCCAAACAGCAACTCTGCCTTTCACCTAGAATGCTATGCTTCTCAGTTCTCACCTGGTTCTCACACATCTTTGAGCTCAGTGGTTGCTAGGCTCAAGCGCCCTTGGTAACTGTTGTAGCTTCTGTTTTTACCCACAATCCCATTGGGTGGGCAACTGGATCACGGTTGTTTCTGACATCGGTAGGCTTGCTAAAATTAAATTTGTATGCAATTTATTTTGTATTTACTGAAATCACACAGATAGGTTATTGTAATATAGTCTAGTACTGCTGATAGACATAGTAAACATAACCCCTTTACATTGGCGACGACGAGCTAGTTGACGATAGCTAGCTAGTGGATAGATAGCTGTAACGTTAACAAGTTACTTGGAAAGGCCTTGCTTGCTTGCATGTAACGCTAACGATAGGCTATAATGTAAAATCTCCTCGCCAGCTAACTGTGGTATGTGAAAAAACGTAAGTGTCGATTTCTCTATAGCATATGTATATGATATCCACGGTCGAGAATGGATAAAGACCAGCGCAACAGCGTTGCTTTTAATGCATCGAAAAGAGAACTATTCACCGCTAATTCAGGATACAAGTCTCTTCAGAAGAGACTTCGGGTACAGTGGAAGATACAGAGGTAAGTCGACTTCACTGTTTGATAGGCAGTGAGAAATTATGAGACGGTGAAAATGCTTTACTTTCAAACTGACATTGACTGTACTGCTCAAAATGCTGAATACGTATATCCTTACCATACGATTGGTTCATCTGATAGTATAAAAGATGAGCTTACCCAGGAGAAACTGATGGGCACTAAGCTATGGATCACTGCGGGACCAAGAGAGAAGTTCACTGGATCTGAGGTATCTGTATGTATGTATGTATGTATGTATGTATGTATGTATGCTGTGGTCTGTATATGTATGTCTGATTCTGTCTGTCCGTCCGTGTGGGTATAATTGTGAATGATAGATGTTGAGACACAACACAATCATCTTTTACACAGTTGTCTGACAACTGTCTTCGACCCCCGCAACATATTCTGAAAGTACACCATCCCTGATTTGGTGTTAGTGCAATGTAGGATTTATTTTAGCTTACTCTGTGTTTGTTTAGTTTGAAGTCCTCAAGCATTATCTGGATGGCGGTGGGAATATCCTTGTGATGTTGGGAGAAGGAGGGGAAACCAGATATGACACTAACATCAACTTTCTCCTAGAGGAGTATGGGATCATGGTTAACAATGGTGAGCATCAGACATTGTGTCTTGAAAATACGGAACTGCTGACATAGCTATTTTTCATGGGTTCATAAATGGCAGTGTTTGCTCAGTGTTTTAATAGATAGATGGAAGGAGAAACTGCTGTCACACATTTGTTTACCCTTCACAGTTCACACATTATCTTTACACATTTATTAGGCTGACTACCATGTCTCTTGCTGTATTTCTCCGATCACTTTTACAGATGCTGTGGTGAGGAATGTTTATTACAAATATTTTCACCCCAAAGAAGCATTAGTGTCCAATGGCGTTTTAAACAGGTTTGTGCACAATTATAATAATTTTAGGGACATTTATGGATTTTGTTTGTTTGTTGATTGATGTTTGTAAACTTTCTGTTTCTTTTCTAGAGAGATCAGTAGAGCTGCTGGCAAAACTGTTACAGGTGTCATTGATGATGAAAGTGCTGGAAACAATGCACAGTAAGGCTTTATGTCCTATAGTAAAGCGCCATCATCTGCCATCATCTGTCCTCTTTATGTTGCTACTCCATCAAATGCAAGCATCTGAGATTTATAGCCATTAATACTTTGCCAACCTCACCCATGTGTATTATAGCACAGACATGATAGATAGATAGATACTTTATTGATCTCCAAGGAGAAATTCAAGAATGATTCATGATGTTGTGCACATGTGTTAAGGGCCGTTCACACCAGGAACTATAACAATAACTATAACCATAACGATAAAAGCGTCCACACTGGCCACCGATAAGCAAAGTCTCTCCTTGTGTTAATGAATGTGATGGCTAAAATGTGATGGGTTCTGATTGGCTGTTAGCTTTTTATCGTTCTCAAAATCGGTCTGAAAGTTATCCCCAAAGATATCATTATTCATGTCATTATTGTTATAGTTTATGTGTGAACGTCATCATTCATATTAACAAGAACAATATATTTTTTTATAGTTATTGTTCTTGGTGTGAACGGCCCTTTAATCGTGAGTAGGATCTGCAGTGTAATGACACACCGCTGTCTTGTCCACAGGGCCCTTACCTTCGTCTACCCATATGGAGCCACACTGAGTGTAATGAAACCTGCTGTGGCTGTGCTTTCCACTGGCTCTGTCTGCTTCCCCCTGAACCGACCTGTTCTGGCGTTCTACAGACCCAAGGTAAACAGGAGCCAGGCTTAGCAACCTGGCTAAAAAAAAATCTCATGATTCCTTTAAGTGCTAAGAACAGATATGACCCACGGCAAATCTCTATTTCTTTCAAAGGATGGAGGAAAACTGGCAGTGTTGGGCTCCTGTCACATGTTCAGTGACCAGTACATTGACAAGGAGGAGAACAATAAAATAATGGTGAGTGTTCAGTTATCATTTCCAGTTTTTGGCCATCTAGAAAACGTAGTGATTCTGTGTTCACATAATAAGCACTCTTCTTTGTGCTGCAGGATGTTGTGTTCCAGTGGTTGATGACGGATAATATTCACCTGAATCAGATAGATGCTGAGGACCCAGAGGTGAGTGAAAGTTGGTAGCGATGGGGGTAGTAGCTTATTTCATTGCTATAAAGACAAGTAAGTGACTTTGTGTGTTCAATGTTTATGCTGCTTTTGTTTTGCCCAGATCACAGACTACACCATGTTACCCGACACAGGATGTCTGTCTGAGAGACTACGGGTGTGCCTTCAGGAGGGAGATGAAAATCCACGTGACTTCACTTCCCTGTTTGACATGTCACTGATGAAGCTGTCAACAGACACCCTGCCTCGCGTCATCAGGTTAGAGTCGGTTTATTGCAGCCCTCAGCAGGGAAAAAAGGGCAAAACTCCATAGGCTTGACATATGAATAATTTCAGACTGTCTGGTTGGACCTGTTCCTCTATTAACAAGGACAAGAAGGGTCATGTATTAACACCGAAGGGGTCACTAAATTCAGACCGGCACAGACTGACTATTATTGTAGACACCGCCATCTTGTGAGAAGATAGTTCATAGCTCTTCTGCTGTTGCCCAAGTGTACGCCATACATACATACATATAAAATCAATGATTAATCTAATGACAAAGTGGTTTACAACATGCACCAATCAGCCATGACATTATGACAACTGATAGGGGAAGTGAATAACACTAATTATCTTGTTATTATGGTACTTGTCAAGGGATGGATATATTATATTAGACAGCAAGTTAACATTTTGTCCTCAAAGTTGATGTGTCCCGATCAGGCTAACAGCCAGGCTTAGTTAATTGTAATGTTACTTACGATGTCTTATCGGTTCAGCCAGCTGTCACTCCGATCAGACCTCCATGTGTTTTTTAAGAACTTTATTCCATGTATGTATACTATTTGCAAAACACCACAGATGGTCCACATAATCCCCTATGGTTAGCATTTTAATTGTCATAGTTATTTTATAATTATTTATTTACACAGTTGTTGCTTGCTTCTTTTGTTGATAGACGTTTGATGAATAGCCTACTGCAGTAGTTGACTGGAAATGGAGGGCATATTTTCAAAGGTGTTTTCAATGAATTCAGTGATAGTCAGATATAGTCTTTGTGTTTTTTAATAGTGGCGTGCTCTTTTTGCAACGACGTGCTGCATACGTAAATGTGTATTCAGTTGGTCCAACCAGCCTACTCTCCCTGTTTTACATAAACAGCCGTGTTTTCCCAATCAAAAAGGAAAAAAACTTTATTTCTTTCTTAGTCTATATCAAAAGCTTTTGTTCACTTGTTGTGTGAATGACGCTATTTTCTTCATCTTTTTTTATTCCAACTGATTTTTTTTTTTTTTAGGAAAGACAAGAACACACACATCCTTAATTACATACATCTGGAAAAAAACAACTGAAACAGCATTGGATACCTTTAAGAGCCGCTTAGCCTAATTTTTTTTAAATTTGGTGTTCTTATTCTGGGCCTCATATGTACTCACATCTCCTAAACTGCAGGTGTCGTTTTTCACATGATGAACCTGTCAAATACTGTAGTTTAACAGTTCCATCGTTTTCCTTTGGTAGCCACTTCTTTCAAACTTCTTGGACCCAGTTAATCACTTGCAGGTACATTGATTTAGCTTGTTATATAGGGCCACAGTATCAATCCTCATCACAAGGGGTCAGCACTTACCACTGTTGAATTATTATTTTTGTTAAGGGAAAAAAGGGTCTTAGCTGTGTAATTTGGGTCAGGCGACAAGGTTAGCTCCATGATTCCATACTGTAATTAAGGGACAATTCATATGTATCCTCTTAAACCATTTTCTGCATCTGCCGTAAGTTTTGTAGAATTGGACAGCTCAAAACTTTAACAGACTTTGCTGGGGTGGTCGCCTGTGATGGTCTGTAAATCTGTGAATATTTCAATGAAACTTTTTTCTTTGTTGCAGCTCCTACAAGCAGCTCCATGTGAAACATGAGCAGCTCCAGCTGATTCAGCCTCAGTTTGAAACACCCCTGCCTGCTCTTCAACCAGCAGTAAGCAAACTTCACAACGTTAGGCTCACTCACAAATTTGTTATATTTCTTTAAACAGTGATTCACGCATGCCAAACAAACAGTTACTTTTTTTTGACATAGTACTGCTAAATCCAAGAGGGTTGTTAAACAGCACACATGCCACAATGGCGTAATTGAAAGCAAAAACAAAGGAGGCTAAGAAGCCCTGCAGATGATCTCTGTAGAGTGGTTGTGAGAATTCCTCCCTGTGCAGGTCTTTCAGCCGGCCTTCAGAGACCTTCCACCTCCCATGCTTGACCTCTTTGACCTTGATGAGACGTTTTCTTCTGAGAAAGTGAGACTGGCTCAGCTCTCAAACAAATGTGAGTGCAGCACTCCTAGTAATCTGAGCAGCTACAGCGCTAGAGAAATACCCGCATAGTTTCCCAAGCCCTTTTCCCTGTGGCTGAGCAGTAATTGTACTATGCAATAGTATTATGGTCATAACTTAATACTGTATCTCTTTGGATCATCCATACTCCCAGGCACAGATGACGATCTGGAATTTTATGTGCGCAAGTGTGGGGACATCCTTGGTGTGACTGGAAAGCTGGATAAGGATCACAGAGATGCAAAGCACATACTTGAGCACATTTTTTTTCAGGTGGTGGAGTTCAAGAAACTCAATCAGGTGAGTGAAGCTGATCAGGAATACCCATACAATGACAAGTAACAGTGTAGAGGCTTAGCATTTAATTACCAAACAGGTTAAAACTGAGGTCTTTTTTTTTTATACTTCAAAAGGAGCACGATATCGACACTACAGATGTGAGATTTTCACCTCTCTGATGGCTCAGAGGTTATCTGGAAACCGTGGACAAGGCTTAGGGTGGCGAGTGTGTACACTGCACTCACTCATCAGTCCAAACCAAACGACATTTCCTTCAGCTGTTAAAGTCTGTATATAGCAAAGACGAAACCATATTTTCATGTACATTAATTGTTTTGGATCAGCATGACATGTAGAAAAACATGCAACAAGTCAAGGGCCTTTTCTACCTTTTGCTAAACTGTTTTCTACCCTTTTCAATGTTTAAATCCTATTTAATAAAAGACTATTAAATGTATAAATTGTATGCAAATAAAAATTCATACCAATACAGTTGTGTTACATCTCTTTATTAAACATTAGTTTTTAAATATTGACATAAAAAAAATTCACATCCCGTCAGAAAAAAAAAACAAAACAAAAAAAAAAAACTTGATTAGAAGTGTTTACAACTTAATAACCAAAAATGCACAGCATCAGAAACCTCATTTCTCTTCATGGGTATTGTATCAAGTACCTGTTCAAGGCAGTCCGCTCACACGAGAGAGACATCCTCAGCATCATGACATCAGGCTCTGCCGTTCTTCCTCCTGCACTGAACCCAGTGGCAGGGTCTCCCTCCAGGACTTCTGTCCATCTGACAGAGCAGTGGCTGGTGGAGTGCCAGAACACGTAAGGGAGGAAATCTCAGCCACTGGCTGCCCAGACTGATTTTTGGGGCTCCAGGTCAACTCAAGTGAAGTGGACTCCAGTGCCAGCTTTGGGCTGTCTGAGATGGGATTGATGAGGGAGACCTCCCAGGACGGATTGGTTGTGGTCAGATCCACGCTGGAGAGGTTTAATGAGCTGGCCAGAACTGGCTTTTTGAGGAACACCTGGGTAGGTGTGGAGGACTTTCCCTGGACCCTGAACGGAAGCTCCAGGTTGTATGTATAAGGGGTAGGAGTGCTTTGCTGTGATACCAGTGAAGGTGAGAGAACGTTGGGTGAGTTTGGGAAGGATTCGAAATTGTTGATGGAGGCGTTATTGTCTGAGAACTCTACCACGACTCCCTTAGGAAAGCGCATTGTGGCTGCTGATGTCTCCATGGACAGGGCTGAGACAGAAAGGCTTTGGTCTAAATAAAAGCCTCTGTCCAGCTCTGAGAGGGACAGCCCCTCTGAGTTCTTACTGAGATCTGAGAAGAGAAACGCGTGTTAGCCTACGCGAAGACACGTTATGCTTGAAATTAGGTGTAAAAAGTCTAGTAAAAGCTACCATCATAAAAACCATTCGGTTATATATGCTAAATCAGGCGCATGAAAGCGTAGCTTACATGTAATTAGACAAAAACAAAGGTTCTCACCAATACTGCTGTGAGCCGATGCCATCAGTGTGTAATCAAGGCAATTGTTTTCAGTAGGGTCTATTTATAGCCCACGGTAGCCTAATTATCATGAAGTAGAAGAACAGCGGCACTAAGTTGTAAGAAAGAAGTTGACACCGGGAGATGATAAACTGAAAAAAAAAACGACTATAGAGCTCCAACTTTAGCTACGACTATGCGACGACCTTTTTATTAATATTATTTGTGTTAAATGTAGTCAAAACTGCAGCAATTTAGATGATGACTTGGGGGGAGTTGAGAGTTCATTCATTGGGCGTTCGCAGAGCTGCGTGCGCACAACTCTCCATGCGTCACTCCCGGGAAACCTGCGAGAAAAAGAAGCGCGAGATAAGAACTTGAGCGCGGAGACTGCAATGTAATTCTATTGTTGTGCTCTGTTATCAAAAGGGTTTGGTTGCTTTTGATAATAATCGCAAAGGTCTAAAATGTGCTAAACGTTACGAAACTGCATGCAGGACGTGGTACTAAACATTCGATCGTTGTTCCGGGGATTTTGGACTTGAAAACAGCTAAATAAGCGGGGAAATGTCCTGGTGGTCGCGCGGGTAAGTTTTAGCCTAGGATATAATTTTTTGCTGTTAAGCGCTCATCAGATCTCAGTGATTAGTTAGAACATGACATTATTGCATGTGATATAATATAGTGATATTTGCAATTGTGCTCACAAAAATAAAAGATCTATCAACTTAGCCAAGTGCGGTCGTTACAGGAATGAATGTAAATGTTAATTTAGCTGTACCCTACCTTAGCCAACAACAATAAGTTAACGTTAATTTAAAAACAATCAACAGCAATTGGTGTCCTAGAAGTGCAATAATGTAGATGTGCAACAACTGTAAAACTGTGATTTTTTTTTTTTCAGTAGTCATTAACAATCAGCTAGGTTAATGCATACCAAAATCGCTATAGTGTTTGCTAACTTTAGTTAGCTGTCGTAGCTACTGATTGTGTGTATGGGCGATTAACAGGTCTATCCTGTTGTGTAGCTATAGCTTGAGTTTGTAATGTCACAAGAACTATAGGATTAAAAGACGTGATGTTTAGCAAGTTGCACTCTTTATGCAATTTTAGTTTCAGGTGTGTTGAAAGACGTTTCATGTTAAGATAATGACATCGAATGCTACCTAAGCAGTTAATTTTAATTACCGGTAGACATATTTTGCTTAAATTTTCCTATGTACTCAGCATACAAGCACTGATGTGTGCTTCGTGTCCAACAACAGTTGATGACACAAACAAGGATCCAGCAATCTGTTTATTTGCTCTCAACCTTCTCCTAACACTTGTAACACTAGGATGTGATGTTTGGTACTGTGTGTGAAGTGTACCTCTCACCCTGACACTAAGCCTTTTCCACTGCTGTTCTTATGTCCTTGTAGGGAGGATGGTGAAGAGGGGATGTGTCAGGACACAGACTCTGATGTAGCTGAGCAGAGAGACTGTGGGAAAGTCAAGGTGAAGTGGACCGGGGAAGAGGTACTTGCACTGGTGATGCCCCCCCCCCATTAGATATAAGGGTGTACATTCCAACTTACTTACTTGAATTTTTACAGGATGATAACCTCCGAGCCTTGGTTCAGAAGTTGGGACCAAATGATTGGAAACGAATTGCCAGTTATTTGCCAGTGAGTTATGTCTCTGCAATCTCTCACATCTTTGCTCACTTTGATTTATATTTCCACCAATTAACTTATAATCATCTTTTCTTAAATATTCAGAACCGCACCGAGCATCAGTGTCAACACAGATGGTTTAAAGTTCTTGATCCCGATCTGGTGAAAGGTCCATGGACAAAAGAGGAGGATGAGAAGGTGATATGATTTCTTTTTCATATAATTTGTGCTTTTGACAGTAACTTGCCCTACCATGTAGTGACAGGTTTGTAGGCATCATTTTTCACTTTATTGTTCCTTATAGATTCTGACATTAACATGTCTGTGACAGGTTCCCAAAGAAACACTGTGACTAAAAGGTTTGACTTGGCCCAAGAAGGTGATAGTGTTTTTGAATACTCTAGGTGTTTTCTATAACCAAACCACATTATTATTTCAGGTTATTGAGCTGGTGAAGAAATATGGCAACAAGCAGTGGGCCATGGTCGCCAAGCACCTGAAGGGTCGCCTGGGGAAACAGTGCCGGGAACGCTGGCACAACCACCTGAACCCTGACGTGAAGAAATCCTCCTGGACCACAGAGGAGGACCTGGTCATCTACAAGGCTCACAGTGTGCTGGGGAACCGCTGGGCTGAGATTGCCAAACTCCTCCCTGGAAGGTGGGAGAATTAGCTGTGCACAGTGCAGTTTTGTTGTACGGGTCAAAACGCCCCACGAAAAATGAAAGAAAATCCTTCACAACTTCACATTGCTAGTTTGCAACGTTTTATCAGTGCCAGCTGGGCTGTTGATGGTGTTTGCATGGTCTTTAAGTAGGTAGCTCACTAGTTTTAACTCTATAGTGCTGTGACAATTGACTGTAGACTATAGGTTTAGGATTGTGATGTTTTTTTGGACATGTTGGGGCATGTGTCTGTCCGACACAACAGCAGCATCCTTAATTTATTTACTAGCAATATGTCATAAAAATCTGGAAGATGTCACTGGACTTAATAATCACCAGCTCATAGCCAGTTAAACTCACCTTTGCATCCATGTCTCAGTGAGTGTCTATGTGTTATTGCTACTATGTGTCTGTGTTATTGCTACTGTGGTTGATACTATAATATACTACCGCTATAACGTTTCCATTTCCACTGTAGGACGGACAATGCTGTGAAGAACCATTGGAATTCCACCATCAAGCGTAAGGTGGAGATGGGGTACTACACAGGTGTGGACACCAATCTGAGAGTGACGCGCCAGACTGAGCAGGGCGAAGTCAGCGCTCATCACAGCAGCGGCCAGCCTGTAAGCTTTGCAGCTCCCTCAGAAACTCAAAAGCACTTGTATATCATGAGCTCTGTTTTAGCTGTTGTGCTTGTTACCAAATCAGTTTTGAGCAAAACACACTGAACGCTTACCTTCTGAATTTTGGATTGTTGACTTGGTTGTAGACAACTGTCATTACTGATGCTGTTGTTTTTGTTGACTTCAGGTGGAGCTGTGCTTTGATGGTGCTGTGGACAATGTTAAAGTGATGGAAACTGTGCAACAGGTATTATTCACACTTCGCAATGATGTTTGGGTGGCAGTTTGAACTCATTCACACAGATCTATATTCCTGAATAATCCAACCTAACAAAGAACGTTCTGTAATTCTGCCTCCAAATACAAATTCCTTCATTTTATTTTTCATAAATTAGAAGTTATTTCTGAAAACTTTTTCATCCCTGTGCTGCCCCCTATAGGATATTTCATGTCCTGCAGTTGAAACAGTTCCTGTTAAGCCAGAGTCCCCGCCTTGCCGAAAAGGTGTGGTGACCCCCATAAGGGACTCGGACAGCGGTGGGGAGTCAAGCATGCACCAGTGGGTGGTGGACAGCTCTGGGTTCCTGTCTCCTTCCTCGGCACCCGCCCTTAAGGAAGTGATGGAGATGATGGATGGGGTATGAATATGTGTCTCACAGGGGAGATTAAAATGCTGTACTCATCTAGCTGTGTAGCATGATTTGTCTTTTCTTTAGGATGAAATAGATTAATTTCATTCTATGTTTAAATGTAGGATTCATACTTCAAACATGTACTTGCTGTTTGTTGAAGTAAGATATACATTTCAGTTTTATTCTTTCTATGAAATTCAGTCACTCAGCACTAAAAAACCAAGCCACATACAAAGACTGTTAAATAATACTGTATTATTATTTATTAATATTATTAATAATATTATTTTCCATGAAATGTAGCCTGTACAAACAAATAAACAAAAAACTTTATGGTAAGGGAGTTGACATTCATGACGCAGCATTTCCGCTCTGTGGTCTTATAGCCAAAGGAGTTCTGTTACATGACATGGCACAATGCCAGAGCCTCTATGGCAGTGGGTTTATATTTTTACCAGCATATTCCATAAAGGCATAATAAATGCATTACTGTACTCAACTCTAGTTCCCGTCTGCCCTCCATATCGCCACCTCCTGTGCCAATTCCCTCTGTATTGTATTTCTTCATTTATCATTTCCCCACACTCCTGTGCTAATTCTTATTCTGCCTATTCTCTACTGACTTTACCTTAATTTTATTTAAATTTCACATTCCCTGTTGTCCATCAGGACATGGAGAGCTGGTGCAACCTGGCTGACGTGACCTTTGACCTCCCCGAGGAGAGCCAGAGTTCGAGTTCGAGCCCAGGGGCCGGCCCCGATCTGCTTCAGTTCCGGCTGGAGGGCAGCGCCCTGCACGAGCTGAGCAAGAGCAGCCGTGGCGAGCTCATCCCCATCTCGCCGCGCGGTGCCACGCCGCCCGCCATCATCGCCCGCCACAGCCGCCGCCGCATCGCCGGCTCGCCTGACCCCAATGACTCCATGACCCCCAAGAGCACCCCTGTCAAGATCCTCCCCTTCTCACCATCACAGGTAGGGCTGCGATCATGGCCAGTCAGAAGTCAAAGCCTGCCACTCTGAATCTCCTCTTGAAACTCCTGAAGGGGAAAGTAAAAGAAATGAGGATCAATTAATCCATTCAACTCTCCCTGCTAAGCATGTGGTCAAAACATGGCAGAAACACGTGAATAGCCCTCAAATATTAACACCATTGACCTATAAGTAGACCCCCAGACATTATTAGCTGCTGTATTATATTAACCTGATTCTGAGGTTAGACAGAGCTCCAGGAGAAGGTCTGGGGACTCCTGATATAGAGCAATGAGTTTTATAAAAGTAATGTCATCATGCGACACCGGATAATACCGTATTGGCCCGAATGAAAGACGACCCTGAATATAAGACCCCCCCTTTCAGTAGCAGTTTTTGTAGACCAAATCTTGTTTAATATAGATGCTAAAAAACACTTTGATTAGCATTGCCCATCTGATCCAGAGGGAGTGAGTGAGTTTTCCTTAAGTTGATCACATACTGCTGAAAAGACAGTAGCTACTCGAAGTCTGAGGGCAAGCACTGGGCAAGACTTTTGCAACGCAATGACAGTCCATTGCGTCGCATCATTATGGCTAGTTTTGAAGTCAGTGGGTGTTTAGCTCTTTAGTGATCTCCAAAGTCTTCAGCTGTATGACCGCTCTGCTAATGGGCATTTCATAACGTTTTTCAGTCACATATTCACACTCTCCTATCAGCCTGTTGGAAACCTCCGCTTTTAGGACCACAGATCTCTTGGTCTCCATCATTCAGGATTGTGCCACTGTTGTGAAAGAAAGATGGTGACTGCTCACTTAATTCAAAACACTTGTTACAAAATATTGATACGATGCCATCTATGGGTTTTTCAATTTATTTGTCTTGGCCCCGAATTTAAGACGACCCCACATATTTTGAGGGAAAAAAACCTTGTTTTATACATTCAGCACAATATGGTACTTAAGGCATGGCACACTTTAGTCCTCACAGTGTTTGAATCTGTGTTCTCTTTGCAGTTCTTGAACATGTGGACCAAGCAGGACACGCTGGAGCTGGAGAACCCTTCACTGACCTCCACTCCTGTATGCAGCCAGAAGGCTATTGTCACCACACCCCTGCACCGCGACAAGACGCCACTCACTCAGAAAGAAAACTCTGTGTAGGTGCCCCACACACCAGCACTTCCTGTTTTGTGATCTAATCTAAGCTATTGTATAGCAGTTGTTGTAGATCTCTCCATGTGATTTTCTTATGTCTTATGTCTTTTTGCCATGTCAATTGTATGTATGAATAGCATTTTTGATCACATATAAATAGAAGTGTATTTGTATAAATAACTAAAGTTATAGTCTTGCACTACAAAACCCTATGAGCACAGTGAATGGCTTACTACATGCACATAAGAGTCAGTCCTATACAGTATGCACCTTGTAGGGATTAATGTGACATTGTTTATAATAATCCCCGTTGACACCATTCACTTTATTGACTTCATAGATTTATCACTCCAAATCACAAGTCTAATTTGGATGCCAACCCCCGGACTCCAACACCCTTCAAAAACGCCATGGAGAAGTATGGCCCTCTACGCCCACTGGTGAGTCAGTAAAAATAAAAAAACTGTAAGAAAGTTTTTTCATGTGAAAGATTTCATGTCAAAATCCTAACAATTATTTTCTTTTCTTTTTTCTTCTAAGCCTCCAACTCCAAATCTTGAGGAGGACCTAAAAGAGGTTCTGCGCAAGGAGGCTGGGATCGAATTGATCTTGGAGGACAACACTCCTCCTCCTGAACTGAGGCGCAAACAAGCAGTAAGTTTGGGGGTGTTTCAGTTTTTTAGAAGTATTCGGTTTGTTTCTATACAGCTGTTATTAATGTGCCTAAACATGTCATGCTTATGTATTTTCTCGATATAAACATATATCAAAATGCATTGCATATTGCTCTTTCTGTTGTCGCTGATTTCAAATATTTTCCTCAGCAACGGCCTCCGATGAAGAAAGTACGGAAGTCTCTGGCGCTGGACGTGATTGACTGTAACGAGTCTGCCAGAGTGATGCCTCACAAGCACATGCCTAAGATGAGCCCTGAGGTTCGCACCTTTATCCAAACATGCACTTAACAAAACAAAATACCCATGTGAACATCTGCATTATGCCTGACTATCGTGTTTGGTATTGATAGGCTGAGACGTCACTCTCTTCATCCTTCAACTCCTCCTCGTTTTCCTGTAAGAAAGACGACAACGTTCTAGATCAGGGATTCATCCTTGGGCCGTGTGAGAATGGATTAGGTTCTCTACCAGAACCTCCAACCCCGGTGAGCAGATCATGCACTTTTTTTCCCTAAGCAGGGATAGCTACATTGTGGAATTGTTCATTTGATGTAGTACCAACGCTGAGTTTTGCTGATCCTACATTTCAATAATGCGTTTAATCCAATTGTATTATGTAGACTAATTAAAATGAAGAAAATGGCCATCAAGACTATCTGGCAGTCAGTATAGGTTACCTCCATGTTTCTTTTGTGTATAATTTACATCCAGCATTTACAGTATACTGCTTGTGTCCTCATTGTAAATTTGTTCACTCTCAGATGTCCCAGGAATGGGAGGAGGTTGTATGTGGACGGACCAAGGACCAGCTTATCCTGACCCAAAAAGCCCGACGGTTTTTGCGCTCCTTAAAAACTCACACCCCTAACCGTGCACTCATCCTGTCCTGAGTTGTCACTCACTTCAACTGATGTCAGTTCTGTCCGACTTGATTTTGTACTTTATTTGGCTCTTTATTTTGCTTTGTTATGTTTTGATGTCTAAAATAATCTGAATGCTTTTTGTAAGATAAATGAGTGTTGCTTAAATTACATGGACCTGTGATGCCCTGAATTAGCATCGCTCTCCTAGGAAGTCTCTGGATTGACTGTCACTAGCCCAGCATTGTTTTGTCTTTCTATTCTCATCTGATAACATAAGAACTGTAGCATCTCTTTTCTCATGTTGATTGCACCTCAAGTTTGCTGCACCATATATCTAGTAACCTACATGTCTTCACCTCAGTACTCATAGACAGTTGTAGAAGTACATTGAAGTTTAAGTCCCACTGTTAGTTCTGTAATTGCTCTTCTGAGACTGACATTTTTAGGGATAACCAGGCAGATCTATCACACTTGGAATAATGCAGCCTTCCCATTATTCTTCAGGTTTGGTTTGGATCAGGTTTGCATCTTAGATTGTGAAATTTAAACAGTAATAAATCAGTGAAGTAGAAAGACTTTGGTCAGAGCTGACCTGTCTATGTGTGCTAGGATGCTCATACCGCAACAGAATCATCTACATAATATAGAGCTCCTTAATTTGTCAATGAACCCTTCTGGAAATTGTGTATAGAATGTGTAATTGAATAGGACCTTAAACTCAGGCAAACCTGTATTTCCATGTTAAGATCAGGGTGATGTATTCAAAGTATTTTAGTGAAATGTCTTTTATGAAAAAAGGAGATATGTTACAGCACCAACTGTACTTAATTTAAATGTAGGTCCTAGAAGTAATTAATTATCCTCAATTCTGTGAGTTGTTTGTATAAAAACATTAAAATCGTAATATTTCAGAAAGGTGTCATTGCAGTCATTCCCCCCCAGTCTCAGACCTAACCATTCTGACAGTTTTAAATAGGGGGTGGGTTTATTTTGGTGTCTACTAGGAAAGACCAATGAGAAAGAGACACAATACCTCCAAAACACCTCCCGCCCACTCACTACAAACCAGAGTGATTATTCTTTTCTTAAATATAAATGTCCATTAAATAGATAATGCTTTAGCAAAACGGACTATTACGTTATTTATTTGTGATTGCTTTAACACGCAGATATATTTTTTAAATGTGCCCAGAACAGTAATAAAATGTTGTACATTCGCTGGATTCGGAATCACCCAACCATTCTGTCGGATAGGGAACAAAGATATTTTGCACTACGGGTTAGTAAAGATTTCATAAAATAATTATAATAAGACTTAACAAATATACAAGCATAATGTCAGAAGTACTGTTGGGTGCATTTGATATCGATTGAAATTGTTACATGACAATTAAGAAAGTTGATTTCTGACATTCTCACCCATAAACACAACATGGTATATCCAAATCAGGTCCCGGAACTATTCGTTAGGCTTGTGGTGACGCTGCATTCGGCGACATGGCGCAAACTAGTAAGTGAGATTTTCTTGGTTTGTCATTTAATATTTTGCAAGTTGTCTACAGTACAATCGCTGTTCTGCAGCACAGCATTTTAAACCTTAAAGTAATCCAACAGAAATACCACTTACATCGAAAACATTCAGCGTTCCATTCAATTTTAGTTCTGCAAGTCGGTCAATGGCTCGTGCAGGTACCCATCCATAATGAATGGCTGAAGAGACCTAGCTAGCTTTATAGCTAATCAAATAGCCTACATACTCTGTGAAATGGGATGTGCAGGCAGCCTGGCCAGTCGACTTATTATTTGACCGGTGGCCATTATGAGCTTAATGCGCTGTATTTTGTTTTCTTAGAATATCTTAAAAACGTATACGTAGTCAATAGACTGCTGAGATGACAAGCTAGACGTGTGCATGCCAGACATAGCTAAGTAGCTAGCTAACATTAACTAGCTACCTGAAAACGGTGATCGTTGCTTTCGTGTTCTTAAATGTTTTGGACGTTGTAGTTATATTACTTTCCCATGATACAAGCACCAGTACACACAGTATGAGTATGAATGTTTGACGCAAAGTGCTGCCACAAAGTGTGTTATACTGTGTGAGACAATTGCTATGGAATGACTACTTCCTTGTCTGAATCCAGGGTTACTTTGTTTGGTGCTCCTTGCGCTGGCGGTCGGGGCTCAAGCCCTAACCCCGTCTCATCACCTAACAGCGTCTGATGTGGCACGACTGGAAGCCCGGCTGGCCCAGCCCTTCACAGACCTGCAGTCTGCATACTTCTCCATTGTTGGCCTGAGCAAGTTGGGAGTGACTGTAGCGGATGCAGATGTAAGCATCTACAGTATACACATGTCCAATCTACCAATAAATATGACTTATGAGTAAGAATGATGGTGTCCATAAGATTAAGCGCAAATGAAAAGGAGATTGAATTTTAAATGTTGCCTGTCTCCACAGGAAGCATGCCGATTCCTGAAGTCAAATCTGGATCCATCAAATATTGAGTCTTTATTCTATGCTGCTGAGTCTGGTCAAGCACTTGCAGGATGTGAGGTAAGTGTAATATTATGTGTTTTTTGCTTTTTATGTTGAACTTTAATTAAATGTCAGATACTCCACTTCATTGTGGTATGTGTGTTAACTTTAAGGTTATTTTGGCCTGTTATGTTAAACCTGCATCCTAATTGGCAACCTCAACACACTTTTGTCAACCTCTGCACAGATCCCAGTGTCAAATGAGACCCGGGACCTCCTGCTGGCCGCAGTGAGTGAGGACTCCAGCGTGGCTCAGATCTATCAGGCAGTGGGCGCCCTCAACTCCCTGGGACTCCCTCTAGCCTCCCAGGAAGTGGTCAGTGCTCTCTCCGCCCGCATCACCAAAGAGGACAATGTACTTGGGTAAGTGTTTTGAGTTTTTATCGAGAGGGTGAGTCATTTGGCAAATGCTGTTAGCCATCGTAGCTTGAGATAAGGTGTGCAGTTGTAATGTTTGTGTTCTATGTAAAGTTGCAATCAATTTCATTCTTTTTTTTTTGGTTCTGAGCTTAACAAGAAGAGCTATCGGAACTGTATTTGCTGTGATGTGACATTATTTTCTGGGCAGGACTGAGAAACAGTTGCCAGTTGAGCTCTTTTGGCTTTGAATGAAGTGCTTGGTCATTGCCTAAATCACGACCAACTTGGATGTCAATTTGAATACTCACAAGGAAACTAGGATTGGTGTGATCTAGAGATCATGCTCTCTATTTTAAATGATTTTTGTTTCAGTGGGAGTTATTTTAATCTCTCTCTCTCTCTCTCTCTCTCTCTCTCTCTCTCTCTCTCTCTCTCTCTCTCTCTCTCTCTCTCTCTCTCTCTCTCTCTCTCTCTGGTGTAGAATCATCTATGCCCTCCACACAGCTGCTCGTCTCTCTCAGCAGGCAGAACTGGGTGGGATCCTGGAGGAGATTGAGGTAAGTGCACACTTGTAAGTGTTTTGTGAGACCTGTAGATGGGGCTTCGGAGCATCAGATAATCACCTTTAGTTTACACTCAGCTTCTGAAGTGTTAATAGAGATTTGTGTAATCTTATACACTTAAAGTTTTAACCTTGTTTTTTTGGTTTGTTATTTTTTATTTGTCATACTAATGCAGTCACCCACAGAAGTACATGTACAAGTCTCCAAATTACCTTTATTATTCTCAGCATCATAGTTGGCCCCACAAGACTTCCTTTTTAACATTCCATATGTTATCTTAATGCAGAGGAAGTAGATTGGGGCCCAAATAGAACGTTCAAGCATTGGTTTTGTTTACCTTGTTGAAAGGTTCTATTAAATCCATGATGGTCAGATTCACTAATTCACCCTGATGTGTCCCCAGGACCTGGCAGCTCGTCTGGATGACCTTGGTGGACTTTTCCTTCAATTTGAAGAAGGCCTGGAGGCCACTGCCTTGTTTGTCAGTGCCGCCTATGGTCTGTCCGACCATATGGATATGGAGCCCCCACTTAAAGAGGTACACTATTTACCTGATATTATGTGTTGACGGACATGTTCCGTATCCTGGAAATCCAGAGTTCTCGCGAGAGCACAATTTGAATTTGCTCAGCGATTCACTCTGGCAATGAGTAATGATGCTCATTAACTATGCCCATGGAACCAAGCTGTACCAATCACATTGGTGTATCTGATATACAGTACAGTAGTACAGCTAAACAGATGACGTCAGCGCTGCAACCTCAAAGTCCCGAATCAGTCAGTAAACAGTGGTCGTAGTGTTATCCAATTGTGTGCAGTGGTATTTTCAAATGCATGCTTGGTGCCGCCCCTCGAGTTGGGCCCTTTTCATTACTCATAGCCAGACCCTTAAATCTTTCTAGATTTGGGTCTGGATTTCCAGGCTACATGTTTAGCACTTTTGTTTGCAAATTAGTAAGTACTATACCTAATGGTTGAAGGACCAGGGAAATCAATCAGGAGATGATGTAGTACATGAGAGCGGTGCAGCACTGTTACAGTAAAATAAAAAATACTGAACTACTAAAATAAAGCATGTAGCTGAAGCATTCCAGTAGCGAGCGTATAAATGGTTTTAAAAGACTGGTCTAATTTTTTCAATTGTGCGCATTGTTATCACTTCTGGTGTAGCCAGTTCCATTGATTATTGTGGAAACTAATGGCTGCAGCATAATCTCTATGCATGAAATGCCTCAGGCATAGACTGTATATGGGTTGTGTTGTACTGTGTTTGAGTGTATATTTAGGTGAAACATCCTAGTCATTGCTTGATGAACATGTCTCTTTGCTCTTCAGGGAGAAACCTGGTGTTATTGTGGAATTGTCAGAATTGCTGGGCAGTTAGCTCACAGTAAATCACATTTAATTTTGCCTTTCACAGGACCAGGTCATCCAGCTGGTGAACTCCATCTTCAGTAAGAAGTCCTGGGACTCTCTGGCGGAGGCCTTCAGCGTGGCCAGTGCAGCTGCTGCCCTCTCCAGCAACCGCTTCCATGTGCCCGTGATCGTCAGTGCCCAGGGCCCCGCCTCTGTGTCCCACAGCCAGCCCACCCTGCAGGTAAACACTGAGGCTGCCTTCACGCTTGGTCCGTTTAACTGGACCGAGCCTGAGTGGGATTGCTCCCCTGTAACCGTCTAGCTGGTCTTGGGTTTGCACCTGAGTTCGGTAGACTGTGTTAACACGGTCAAAAATAACCAATGGTCCAAATGAACTCTGGTCTGGACCAAAGGGTCTAGTGTGAATGTACCATGAATCTGGAGTGGCTACATTTTGGGTAAACTCTGAGGAAAATGTACATGGATGGCTGAATTCTCAGAAAGCAGTTGTACTAGTAAAGAAAATATCAGTTTGGAGTAAATTAACTTTGTTTTGGTTAGGACCATGTCATGGAGTTCAGTGGCACATAGTTGTTAACTATTATATGACTTTTTAGGATAATTGTCATTAAAAGGACTGACTGTCTGAAATGGTTTTAAATGAGTCGTTAATCTTTGCCTGTTGTCCCGTTCCTCAGCTCCAGGTGACCGATGTGCTTTGCCAGCCCCTGGTGTCTGCCAATGTGGTGGTGGAGAGTGCAAGCGATGTGGCTTCAAAGAGAGTCATCCTGAGCCAGACCCCCTTCACTCTACGAGAGTAAGTACCTCCCTTTTACTGACTCAAATCAAGATCAGGTGCTCTTAATGGCTTTTGTGTCACAAAGAGGAAAACTGATAGAAAGCAGAAACACACATTTGGACCATCAGAAAATGAAGTTTTGTTGTTGTTGTTTTGAACCAGTATTTGTGTGATTTTGTTTAAAATTCTTTACATTTCTTTCACAGTGGTGTCTTTGAGCTGAATTTCATGGACAGCCAACCGGCCAGCGGCTACTACCAGTTTGCTGTTGCCGTCACTGGAGACAGCAGGCTTATTGCAAACCATGTTGAGGTTGGTGTGCACTCACTTCACAAACTTAATTGACATTTGGAACTTCTAACATTTATGTCAGATTTAGGAATAATTTATTTTGCAGACATTATGCAGGTCTGCAGTTTAATTGCTCTGGGCTTGTCATCAGATGATTCAGAAACTCATTAAGGCTGATTTTTGTCTGTGGGCTGGCAATTAATTGGTTGAATGCTTGACAGGCCTGGGCTCAAGGGCAGTTAATCACACAATACATGTCATTTTTCTGTTTCTGTGGGGTCGCCACAGGTAATTAGATTAACAATAACATATTAGCATTAGAGGTAAAGGTCAAACCAATTAACCAGAGTTATTTTTTTACAGTTGATTCATAAATAGCATGACCGATTGCAGACGTTTTACCCTTCCATAGTCACCTTTGTACAGTTTGACTCAAGAGTGCGCACATGTCAAGGGTCTGTATTTATTATAACGATTTCTGCCTTCTTATTTTGTTAGCTCAAAGTGAAGGTGTCTACAGAGGTAGCCATCACTAATATGGACCTCTCTGTGGTAGACAAGGACCAGAGTATTGGAACCAAGACCACAAGGTGAACGTCTTTAATTGACTAACTATTATACCACTGTTTCTCCATCATTAGCTGTTTCTGAGTACTAATGCTGTGCGGTACTGTCTTCTCAGAGTGGACCATCCCAGCAAGGCGAAGAACTCCTTCATGGCTGACAGCCACCAGAACTTTGCCATGTCCTTCCAGCTAGTGGATGTCAATACAGGGGTTGAACTCACCCCCCATCAGGTATGCATAATTTAATTGGTCCCTCTGCCATCATAAAACTGGTACATGCTCTGGAAAAGTGAACATTTTTCTTACATAGAATATAGAATTAATGCATGTTGATTGTGTTGTAGCTCAAGTACTCTTATAAAGTGTAAAATAATGAGTTACCTATGGTTCTTACATGTGCTGTGCTGAATATCATTTTTCCCCCTTAGAAGTGAAAACAAAAATTTTAACTTTGGCTCATTTTATATTGAAATTAAGTCTGGAACGAGTTTTACTGGGAATTTTTTTTACTCTTCCTTCTCAGGTGTTTGTGAGGCTGCACAACCAGAAGACTGGACAGGAGGTGGTGTTTGTGGCCGAGCCAGACACAAAGAATGTGTACAAGTTTGAACTGGACACAGCCGAGAGGAAGTCTGAGTTTGACTCCATGTCAGGCACCTACGCCCTCTACCTGATGATAGGAGACGCCACCCTGCAGAACCCCATCCTCTGGAATGTGGTAAGTGACCGCTGAAGATACCAAACTACAAGAGACTTTGAATGAACAATGTTAGAGGCTTTAGATTTTTCAAACTATATACTGTCTTTGTTGTTTTTTTTTTTGTTGTCAATGTTATGGACAAAATTGTGAACAGCTTTGGCACTCAAACCATTTCATACCTGTAGTGCCATATTGTTTAATTTCTACCACCTTTTCACAGGCTGATGTCGTACTGAAGTTCCTGGACGAGGAGGCCCCTTCAGCTGTCCAGGCTAAAACCCTCTATGTCCCTAAGCCTGAGATCAAGGTATATTACTCTGATACCACACCATCAAACTCTACTACAACCACAACATCAGCAACAACAGCTTGTATTTATATAGCGCTTTATCAAGGCACCCAAAGTGCTTTACAGTGAAGGGGAACCTCACTAACCACCACTAATGCATAGCACCCACCTGGGTGATTCATGGCAGCCATTATGAGCCAGAACACTCACAACGCACAGCAGCTTGAAGTGGTGGAGAGTTAGGGAATGCCACATATACATATACAGCCAGTGTACTAGGGCTGCACGATATTAGGAAAACATGCGATATGCGATAACATTATTGAGTACTGCGATAACGATATAACTTTCGATATTTAAATATTTAATGTTTTTCTCCACCTCATGTTTTTCTCCAACCTCATACGCTGCGCATCCCACGTTATTAGGCTACCGGCATGCCGAGTGCAGCGGAAAGTGAAAGTAAGGGGTTGCGATCGCACAGTCCAACGAAGTAGGCTAAACAACTTTTACAAACAACGAATCCTGATACCTCTCTGCTGCTGTCTGGGGCTTTTGCTAAATGCAAATCATGAAATACGATATATTTTAGATATATCGTGCAGCCCTACAGTGTACCCACATATACAGGCCATGTGTGTATCTCAGCTTGGGAAGTAGCCATACTGTTGAATCTCATAAAGGTAAAGGTCCATCTTGCAACCTGCAAACAGGGCTCCCACGGTCATGGGGAAACCTGGAAAAGTCATGGAATTGTAAAATCCCATTTTCCAGGCCTGGATAAATCATGGAGTTCAGTAAATTCCTTGAAGGTTTTGGAAAAGTCATGACATTTCATTGTCCAACCAGGGACTCAGGGTAGCGTATATCATGTGGCAAAGTTCGGTTGCTTCCTTCATAGATAATGAATGATGGGGGAGAAAACACATTTTATTGAATTCAAAAAAGGTAGTTCCACCGCGCTTCTGAATTCAGGTCTGGTGTTTCACAGGAGAGGACCGATCATGTGGAGAGGGAGAAGGTTGACCGGAGCACACAGAGATGGCTTTTAGTTGTATTTTATTATGGTCCAAAGCAATAGACTAACGTTTCAACACTTCTGTGTCTTCGTCAGAGTACATGATCTCCCATGGAATCTGACGTAGACACAGAAGTGTTGAAACGTTAGTTCCCTCTGTGCTCCGGTGAACCTTCTCTTTCTCCACATTTTATCCAGTCTCGTATATCACATTACATCATTAGTCTCAACCTGTGGTGTAAAGTAAGCTGTACTTATTGGCTGTGAAAAAAGGCATGGAAGGTTATTGAAACCTTTCAGTAACCTTTTCAAGGTTATTGAAAAGTCATGGAAAGGTTTTGAAATTGTCAGTAAAAAAGGGTGGGAGCCCTGTACAAACTTCAGTAGAGTAGCCTTATGAAGTTGTGTTTTTGTTTTTCAGCACTTGTTCCGTGAGCCAGAGAAGAGGCCCCCCAATGTGGTGTCCACCACCTTCACTGCTCTTGTGCTCTCGCCATTCCTGTTACTGCTCATTCTGGTAAGCTGCTTTGTTTGCACTCTCCAGTTTAATATTCCTACGCACTTGACAAGTGTAAAGTATCCCTGCGGTGTATGTGTAGTGTTATTCAGACAAAATAAAATACTTTGTTTGTTTCCAGCCCTTCTGTGTGAAACCTTTTATTTGATATCATATTCACATGTAATTAAAGTGCACTGGATAAGTAGAGCTTTGTGTTGTGAGTGTTTTGGAGCTACTCATGGTCAATTTGAGAGAAGCTCTATCTCTATGAGTCAGCTTTATTTTCTAGTCTTTTGTTATGCTGCTAGACAACACAAACTGATGTTGGTATCTCACGGTCTGTCTATTCCCCTATGGTCCTGTCTCCCCCTTCCTTATGCAACCCTCCCCTCTCTCTCTCCTCCCTGTCTCACAGTGGTTCAAGCTGGGAGCCAACATTGCCAACCTCAGTCTCTCTCCCAGCACTGTGCTCTTCCATGTTGGCCATGCAGGTGAGCCGAAACATCCACATACATAATGTGTATGTCATCTGTTGAGTTAACCTGCTGTCTTTGGTTTAAAGACAAGGAAGGGCATGTTGGCAAATATATGAAAGAGGATTTAAAAAAAAGATATTATATGTGGATGATTATGTTGTAATGTGCAATGTGTGTTGTAATAAGATGCGGTGCCTTGTGTCTGTCTTCCAACTTGTCAGTGGATAGAGACCCAATGTGGTGATTTTTTTTTTTTTTAAATGTCCTCCACATTAAATGTTATGTTCTGTTTATTTTCCAGCCATGCTTGGTCTCATGTACGTATACTGGACTCACCTCAACATGTTCCAGACCCTTAAATATCTGGCCATCGTCGGCAGTCTCACATTCCTGGCTGGAAACCGCATGCTGGCTCAAAAAGCAGTCAAAAGGTACCCGACCTTCATACACCATCACCCAGACATGTTAATAGACAAAATCACTGCTTTAGTCTTACAATTATTTTGACCTTAGGACCGTTCACACTATAGGAACTTTTTGTAGTTCCTAGAACTGCTTTTTTTCCACGAATTCGTACAGCATGGAATTGGGGATTATTGAGTTCCTCTGACCGCAGTTCCTATTTGAGCACCTTCATGGCGGTAGGGTCTTTTCTTTGCGCATAGGTACCATTACTGATGTACATGCCAACTTGGTCAAGGCAGCAGAAGCGCCATTTTTAAAAATCTCTAAAAATAATTCTGCTACTGTTTAAAATGAAAACTGCACGAGAAGGCTGCAGAGACTGACTGTCACATGAAAAATGCCTTCTGGGCAGATGAGAAGAAGGATGAAGGCAATGCTGATTTATTTTTTTTGTTAAATGCTTCCTGATACCATGAGCTTCTAGTTTGTCAATACACTCAGTCCTTTTAGGCAAGTCCCTCCACTCGGCGGCCATATACCAACGTTTTATGGGCACTCATCGGGCACAGTCTTTGGGTCGAACTGCGCGTGCGCAAGGCTTCACGACACCAATCTTGCTCCAACGGCGAGATCACAACACATGATTGGCACGATGTCTTCACAACACACCATATGATTGGCTCAATGTATTCACATCACACCACATGATTGGCTCAATGTATTCACATGTCGATGTTTTGCAGAGGAAGGGGTGGGATATGTGTAGACAACGGCCGTATTGGCGTGACAAACTAGCCCTATGCATTTCTATGGACTATTTTTTGAGTGCTGTGTCTCCACATTAGAAAGTCTCTGATACACTTCAGTAGCTAGTAACTAAATAATGCTGTTCGTTGCATTACTTTATGTTCGTGTAGTAATTGGGCTACTGACGTGTGTGAAGTCGGCACTGTGTGCGAAAGCAAACCGAAAAAAATCCCTAGGAACTGTAGTTCTTGGGGTAGCCTTTCCAGTTAGTAGTGGGTGGAACTGGGTTCTTGGAACTATTGTCTGAATGTGCCTATTGTTGACGTATCACCAGAGGGGGAAAAATATCAACGGATTTAAACAGAATTGTGCATTAGTAAGAGGGAGGGCTCTATTCAAAGTGAGCTCAAAGTGTCTTTTCAAAATGTCACTTCTGCATTAGCAGAGCGAAAGACTATCCAGTAGTTTCCTGTTAGCGAACAGTTAGTTGGAATAGGCCTCCCTCCATCTAATGTCCCATGTGAGATCCATGTGGCATACTTCAGAGCAGGCCATGACCCACCAGTCCTTAGCCCTATCCCTGGGGATGTTAGGCAGGCCAGGGCTCACAGTGAAGAGCTTGCCCCTCTCTCCTGTGGGACATAGGAAGGGCACGAAGGCCAGTCAAGCACTTTGCTACGGTGTAATTGGCTCCCAGAATATGCACAAGAGGGTTCTGTGTGCTGTTGGGTCGTCAGGGTTGGTCGTCAGTGTTCAGTATGACACCCTTGTTAAATCCACGTAGTCTGTCTCTCTGTAAACAGCAGGATGTATAAAACCTGTGCTGTCTGCTTTCTGTAAATCCCACTTCCTTTCCAGTGCCACTCCTGTGAACAGGTCTCACTTTTACTCTTCTCCCTTGTGCTGTCGCTCTCCTGCAGCGCTTGTTTCCTTAAACCACCTATCCACTCCTCTTTCTCTCTTTGTTTCTCTCTTTTTTCCCCCCATCTGTCTCTCTGTCTTTCGTCTTTGCTCCTCTTTCAGGATTGCCGCTGAACAAAGTAGTAGGTTGGCAAAGTATAGGAGCCTGCGGTAAAAACACTCTGAGATAGTATCAAAGCCCAGTCTTCCAGGCTGAAGTAAGGCTTTATTCCACCCACTCCCTCACCCATGTGCTTCCCAAATACCCCTGCATTTCCCTTACTCCACATCAAAGAGCATGGCATGGTGTTGCATTCTGGATCAGTGGTGTGTTTTTGTATGTCATGAGTGTCCGTGTGAGTGAAAGGCTACAACCTCCCAGCTACAGACGCTCGCTGACCATTGCCTCCCACTTTTGTTCTGTTGGTCTATGGAGAGGTTTCCCTGTGTTCTGTTTTTGCATGGCACAGCGGGCAGTGGTTTGAACAGGAGCAGATCTGCCCAGGGTCTGTCCCACAATATAACATAAAATATGTAACATTTCATTCATGTTACACTGTCATGTACCTCATTTACCTCCATATAGATGTGTAAGAAATGTGCATGAGAAATTCGTTAGATTTCATTGTAAGAATAACACTGGTTGTGTCCATGTCGGTCTCAAGTTGTGTTTGGTTGACCAGAGGCTTTTTTTTGTATTGATTTTGTGTGATTGTTTTCCTACAGTGTATACATGTTTATCTCTGAATTTCAATGCCATTTGCTTGGCCTTTTTTACTGATGTGTCCCCTTTGCATTTTTTTCAGACTTGAGGGGAAATAATGACAAGACATTTCTACAGAAGACAAGAATCCTTCAGTTTGTCAGTGGTTTTATTTAAATCTCATTCAAACAGAAGCCCTTTACACTCAGTAGGCTGAATCAAGACCTCAAGATGTTTGTGAAGTTCTTGCCTCCGTCTTTGGTTGAGTGTAAACTATTTGGGCCCATCATTTTCAGTTTGGTCCAGTCATACAGAAAAAAAAATGCAGTTTATAATTTTCCCATTTTCTAGTAACTGAATGCACTGTACAATGAGAAATGTGAGTTTCTTGACAAATGCTTGTGAATAGACATGGTTTGGCCATAATGTTTCCACTAAAGCCTGTAATATAATGTCAGTGTATGAGTACATTGTTGAATTGAATTCTGTTTTTTATTGTTTTTCACATTGGGGATGGAAATATTGATCTTTAAAAAAACATTTGAACAGGTGTCAGGTTGTTAAATATGTTTTTGAATGTTTTGGACAAGACTTTGTCTGTAATGGATGTCATGTTATTTTTGGGTGTGTTCATGTGTCAATCTGCTGAATCAGTGGATTGATATTTTTTCCAATTCTAGAATGAAGTCTTTGTATGCTCACTATATCCGTTACAAACAGATAGGAGCCAAAACACTCTAAATCAGGAGAGATTAATCTTGTCCACACACCTCCCTACCACATGCAACACTCAACAATGGCAGACAATGTTTTGTAATTAAAACAAAATAAAAGGATGGGGTGGAACATTCTGGTAGTCCTGTTATGATTTTTGCCAGATGTTTTATTAGCTAATATGGGTTTGTGTCATCATTGGAGTGGACCGTGTCTGCAGCACAAAAACACTCAACTTAAAACCTTTCATTTTAATGTATTATTTATTCAGTGCAATTTTCATACATTCAACAATACTCCTTTTTTGTATGCGCTTAAAACGGTTCAATCCAGGGTAGAGAAGAAGAGATGACCAGTTGATCTCCCGTGTTTAGAGCTGAGGAAAAGATGTCCTTGTGAAGAGGCTCTAGATCCGCAGCAGTGGTTGTGACGATCTTCTCCCGAGAACTTCGTCATAGTGGAAACTGAAAATTCCTGCAAGAATGAAATGCTTTTGCCACTGATCAACTCAGTATGGAACTAGGGCTGCACAATTTGGGGAAAAGATCTAATTGTGACTTTTCTGACAGATATTTGTGATTTGCGATATGATTTTTGAATGTCAATTAATTGATTAAGTTCAATATTCTAAATGTCTCTGATTTGTACCACCCCTGATTGGTGTACATACCTGGTGCACAAGAAGCACAGCACCCCCGACCGAAAATGAAGCTCACCAATCCGAATTTATGTGCCACTCACACACTACGCACACCCACCAACCAGAAGTGGCATAGTCAAGGAGGATGAAATGAATATAATAGTCAGTAATGTGACAAAATTATCTGTGCACGATTATTTGTAGCTTTTACGATTAGGTAATTGCGTTGGTTCATATTGCGATTGCGATAATTGTGCAGCCCTATATGGATCTCAAACTTGGAGACTACTTGGGATTGCAATAATGTGCAAGTTGGACTCAAGCACGGAGCGTGGAGAGCAGAGCAAGGTACCTGAGCCTCTGAATGTCCTGTTGCTGGCCCCGATATCTCTCCTCTTTTTGGATGGCTGTAAGGTCCTGTTTGAAGGTATCCTCATAAATGCCTGACTGGCGTTTCTCAAAATGTTCAGTGTCCCCCCTGCTAAACAGACAAAAACAGGACATTGAGAGAGTACTCTAACCTTTCTGGTTTCTTGATGTTCAGAAAAAAAGTACAGTAATGTGCTCACCCTAGTCTCTTCCCCATGACTGACTGAAGAAACTTTCTGGCTGAGATCTGACCCAACACCTTCCTGTAGCTATTTGTGAAGATGGCATCTGCGTGTCTTCCAGTTCTAAAATTGATTTTATTTATGTTTATTTAGAGACGTGAAACCACAATGCATGGTCACATATTTGTATAATAACAATTATTATTAGCATTTTAGAATGGTTGTAGACTGGCCTAAACACGGCTTCCTGTGTCTGTGACGAGCTATAATCAGTTTTTGGCAGCTGCAAAGGGTCTTCCAACGTCGAGCTCATTAAGATGGATGTAGCTCTGTGTCCAAACCTGCAGGTCAAAGCACAGGTGAGATATCATTGAACTTTTTCAATTATTTCAGTGTTTATTATTCACACTTCTATCCAGCCTGGTTTGTTTGAGTGTGTTCCATATGGAAAGTGAAGACTGAAGAATCTGCCTTTACAAACACACACAAAAAAGATTACATTTTTATTCAGCGATGGAACTTTCCTTGTGTGTGACATCTACTGATATTAGTGGCAATCACATCTGATAGATTTGATAGATCTGACAAATCTATCTAATACAGATGTATCTGATAAAATGACTCTAAGGCTGAGAACTTAAAAATACAGCATGATTCAATCTTGTTTTATCAACAGCTTGACCTGCACAATGGCCTTGTTGACCTTTGACTACAATGATGGAGAGAAGCCGCTCCTGTGACCTTGCACTATAGAGCTATATTTGAATATCATACTACATATTTCTCATTTGAGTCCAGGCTTTGTCCACTGTCACCTCATCCTTTTGTCCGCATGCTGTGTAACAGGATTTAGAGTGCAACTGCAGGGCTTTCACTTTGGGAGTCTTTGTCATCACTCAACCTTGGTTGAGTTTAAAAAATGGAGCTACATTTCCACAATCTCTGGACAAGGCACAAATGGTTTGCAGCATTCAATAGCTACCTGGAAAGACTGGTGAAAACAGCCACTGCGGATGCCTCATTACATGAATCAGCATAGACACAAAAAAAAAAAAACATAATAATTGCAGTACTTCAATGAAACAAAATTGTGTAATTGCCTGTATCTCGTAATGCACAGATAACATAATAAACATGAAATATTAGTTTAAATGTTTCTATTTACATAAATACATTGTCAATAAATAATAAAAGCAAAATAATGTAACATAACTCAAATTATGTGGAAAGGTTTTAACAAGATTTTGTGCAAAACAAACATTTATGTAAAATATCATATTTTTTCTTATGTACTAGAAATGAGCTATTATGTGAACACAGTTTACAATGTAAAGGCATTTTAATGCTGTGTGATATGGCTTCCTAAGCCTATATGTCATTCTTATGAAAATTAATTAAATTATAGTTAAAGTCGCTTACAATTACAGTTTAGGGTGAGACTACTTCTAGCCACATAATTTTCTGTCAGAAATATGTGTCAGAATATCTGAGAATATTACACAATTTAGTAGTCAGGTAACAATTGTGTCTTATGACTCACTTCAGTGATGGATATCGAGGAGAACAAGATATAGGCATCAGCAGACAGCACAAAGCCAGTAGTGCGGTCCTCTCCATCATTTTTGGACAGTCCTGGAGGGAAAACTGGAAAGAAATGGCAGGGTCAAAATTACATTACTAAAACCGCTGATGCTATGTTTTTCCCACTTGCTCAGATATTACTGCAGAGGAACTGGGAATTGCTGTTATAACAGCAGTAATGGCTGTTAAATAACCAATAATAGTCTTCTGTAATGTAGAATTTGTTCATTTGTTTGTAATGTCTTACTTAGCCTACATAAGTGTAAATGTCAATATTGCAACATCAAGTCATCATTTCTATGAGGGTCCCAGAGGAAAAAGGGAAATTCCTGTTAAAAATTTGTTAAAAATCTTTAGGCACCAGACTCTCAAGTAAATTAATAAATATTCTAAGATTCCACAACAGCAAAATATGAAAGCATTTTATTTTATAGTCAAAATGTACATACCGGGATATTGCTGCGCTTTAATATCTCCAACACTCCTGAATGTGAAAATTGGTTGGACTGAGCGGTATCATTCGTGGTCAGTACTTTCAGCACTGCTGATCATCTTCAGACCCTCCTAGATGATAGTGCAGTTGTGGCCCCCTTACCAGGAGTGAAGAAAAATTAGTTTTGTGTGCACACCTACACTGCCTGTCTTTATGAAACCTGCGGAGAGGAGAGGAGAGATCATCTATACACTCTAACTTCCTATATCCAATCTGTTTGAGCTCAGTGAGTGCCTGAAATCTCTCTCTCTCTCTCTCTCTCTCTCTCTCTCTCTCTCACACACACACACACACACACACACACACACACACACACATAGACATAGACACAAAATAACCTTAGAGTAGAAATCACTCACTAGACTATTATATTATATATTTATATATATATAATTATATATATATTATTAACATAATATTAACCACGAAATAAATAGTGTTAATTACTTTATTTAATACTTACCAAATAAAATAGCCTACATAAAATCTTGACCTACACCACACAGTTGGAACCTTAATCATACACGTTTGTACTCCGAGGGAACTGTTTAGCTGACGGAACAACACTGATATCAAGCAAGGGCTGAGGACAAGAGGCTGATACAGTAATATAGCTTCTAGTGTTAAACATGGATAAATACAAATGTTAGATTTTCTGTCATTAAGATGATCTACAACATTGCATAAAATTAGTGAATTGGGCTACTAGGCTACTGTCCATTGTAATGAGCCATTAACGTTTAAAGTTGTCATCATGTCATGTCTTCAGGTGAATGCAGATAACCTTACTACTAGTAGTAGGACCCATTGGTTCTGTTAAATTATTAAATGTTAAATAATTTGGGAAAGCTAAAAGTTTAACCAATTACAGTTTGAAGAAATACCTCAAACCCCAGCGGTATCATAATGAGATCCAGAGTGTTAACGTTAAATCTACAAAAGTTGTTAACGTCATCGCCAAGTCTGTCGATACATGGCCGTAGTTGTTCTGTGAGTGCATCGGTCAACAGGAACGTTAATGTTAAACAAAAAGACGAATTGTTCAAGACGAAGTTGGCGACTGGACCAGGGTTTCATGACTTCATCAAAGATGCTTCTGCCAGCAAGAAATCGACAAGCATCAATCAGGAATCCGACAATAGACATGCATATCTTCCTGAGGACGCCACGGATGGAAATTCAAGGAAAGGTTTGTGTGATTGTTTTCGGGTACAGAAGTGCCGGCAAAGGAATGTATCGTCGGAAATGTGTGTCTTTTTAAGGTTTGTAGCCAGTTGACATTGTACCGCGTGGTAAAACAGATACATGTACATTAAACCTGATGCATCTCTCCTCAGTGTTTTTTGAAACCTATGGCTGTCAGATGAACGTCAATGATACTGAGATTGCTTGGTCAATTCTGCAGAAAAAGGGATATCTCCGAGCCAAAGAACTCACTGAGGTAAAGTAAAAGTATTATGGCTGAATACTGAGTGAGATCAGAATATTGAATGCTGATTTTCTTTTCTGTTTTTTTTTCTCACTTTGAACACTTTTCTTTCAGGCAGATGTTGTTCTCCTAGTCACATGTTCAGTCAGGTAAATGTGTTGATGTTTTAATTATTAACTTAAGATATTTTAGTCCACATTTCTAAATGCACTCCATCAAGGCATGCTTTGTGCATAACATTGTCTCACTTGCCATGGGATGGCTTTGGATTGGGTGTCTTGTCTGTCTATAGAGAGAAGGCAGAGCAGACCATCTGGAACAGACTTAAACAGCTCACTGCTCTTAAAAAGAAGCGAACAAAAGCTCAGGGTCCCATGAAGATTGGACTTTTAGGTAAAGTAGGCTAGTGAAAGTTAATGCTTTGTTTAAATGAACTTGACTCCTGAAAGCCATTACTGCATAATGTTGTTCTCTTGGTTGTGAGGGGACCTGAGAGAATGTTGAGTTAATTAGGTGACTTTCAAATCAATTTGGATTTGTGTCCCTGTTTTGGCTCAATCCAGGTTGCATGGCAGAGCGTCTGAAATCAGAGCTACTGGAACGGGAGAAGCTTCTAGATATTGTGGCGGGTCCGGATGCATACCGGGACCTCCCCCGCTTGTTGGCTCTGGCCTCTGGTGGACAGCGAGCCAGCAACGTGCTTCTCTCCCTGGAGGAGACCTATGCTGATGTCATGCCTGTGCATCACACCACAGGACACAGTGCCTTTGTGTGAGTCACCTGTATTGGATAACATAACAACACCTCCTAATAAACAGTTATCACTGATTTATGAAAACATTTTTTAAAAAAGTTTAACACTTATTTGTCAAAAAGGCAGTTCTGTAAACTTGCTTTTGTCGGATGAAAAGTGACAGGCTGTGGAATTTCCTTTCACACTGGTATACCTTGTTCACTTTATGAGTACAGTAGGTTTTTCATAGTGGCGGACATTCTTATGAATGTGAATGTAAGTGTAGATAGAGCTGTGTAATTAATCAATTGATTCAATTATGACTTCCAACAACGACAACATTTTCGAAATGTAATAGTTATTTTGCAGCATTCTGTTTTGCAACAGTGCTTTTGTTTTGTCTTAAGTGATAAATCCATCGCATCCCTTTGCTTTACAGTTGTAACTCTTGTATCTTTTCTTGTATCTTGTATCTTTTTTGCATATATTTTTATTCTATTTTTTAGTCTTACTATCAGAATTATATTTGAAATTCAATTGAATCTATTGTTAATTGTTTGAAGTTTAGAAAATGAATGATGTTTCCAAAATCATTGAGTATTCATGATCGTGATCTTAATATTGACCAAAATAATCATAATTATGACTTTTGCCATAGTCGAGAAGCCCTAGGTTTGGATGTCAATGTCTGTAACTTTGTTACTCACTGTTCCCCTCAGAAACTTTTCTCCTCTAGTAATAGGAAATACTAGTTAGTGTGCAGTGTGTATACCTGCCAGTTCCTCAAAGGTTGAGGTGGAATACAGAGGAACAGAAATATCAGATGATCAAAGGTGCCTCTCCTTACAATGCTGTTGGAAGAACCACATCAAACAGTTACACAGAACTAGGTGTCCCATCAGAAATTCTCTTTGTGTCTTTACACAAAAAAAACGTTTTGTTTTCAGAATTTAGAAATGGATAGATAGATAGATAGATACTTACTTTATTGATCCTCAAGGGGAAATTCAAGAAATGTAGAAGTGGCTTTCTGAATTCTGTGTATTTCCGTGGTAATGGAATGGGTTCCTAACATATTCATATCTATGGTACCTAATGTCACTCCTACAGGTCCATCATGAGGGGTTGTGACAACATGTGCAGCTACTGCATTGTGCCTTTCACACGGGGTCGGGAGCGGAGCAGACCAGTGGCCTCCATCCTGGAGGAAGTCCGGCTCCTCTCCGAGCAGGTGGTGAAACTACGCATGCTCACTGCTCTGTTCAATCATGTGCTCTGTGATGCACACTATATACATATAATGTTGCCATACTTTTCACCCTTAGGTCATTTAATGTTTGATTAATTGGTCAATAATTAAATATTTAATTATAACACATTTGTGTACAAAACACCTCATATCTGATGGGTTTCTGAACCCCTTAGCACAGTTGTGGCATATTGAATGGGCATTTCATATACAAATGTGATAGTCCTTTTCTTGGCCAACACCGCGCTCTCCCAATTCTTCTCTTGTTTCTTTGTGGGTGCGTAATCCAGGGAACTCATAAAAAATAACAAATGGTCGCACTCCAAAAATCTTTGGCCGAAGGCCGAAACGTTTGTCAATTAACCCCTGTGCTAAAATGGATTAAAAGCAAGAAAAGATTTTTGGAGTGCGACCATTTGTTATTTTTTATATACAAATGTGATAAAATATAGGAAGATGGTTCCAGAATATTCACACGTTGACCTCTAGTTGTACTCCTAAAATTGATTCTTCATTGTGCTTGAAATAAGTGCTCAAGATCATGTAGAGCCACTTATGTTAAAGCATGTTTGGGTTAAAGGAGTCTTGCCATACACTTTTTAATTATTTTGTAACATTCCTTAAGATGCTTGTGTAAAGTCTGCGAAGGGTATTTTATTGAAAAGCCTGGTCGTAGACATTGACATATCTTACAGCCATTGACATTTTTTTACAGCCATCATGAAAAAATGGATTCCTGCAGCATGACTCCTTTAAACATAACACATTGAAAGTATCTTAAATGGCACAGTCATTACAAGTCAGACAAGTTTTTAATAAAAAGTGTGTGAAAAGATTGTATTTTGACAGTTCTTTTGATCCCTAGGGGGTCCGGGAGGTCACGCTTCTGGGCCAGAATGTGAACAGCTACCGGGACACATCTGAGCAGCAGTTCTGTGGGTCAGAGCCGACTCAGCTCAGCCGTGGCTTCAGCACCGTGTACCGGATCCGCCAGGGAGGCCTGCGGTTTGCTGACCTGCTGGATCGCGTGTCACTCATTGATCCCAACATGAGGATCCGCTTCACGTCCCCCCACCCAAAAGACTTTCCAGACGAGGTAACCAGCCCACTGCCAGAATACAGATATGCACATCACTGTCCAGTTCCAGTCCAGTTCAATTTTATTAATCCATGTAATGCCACTACCAGTGGACAGTCTCGCAAGGCCCTTTATAGAAATGAAGGCTAACAACTCATATCTATAATGATTTCAGGCACAGCAGAGAAGATGTAGACAAGGTAAAACTTCATAGACAAACTGAAATGAATTCTCAGAAATTGCTTGGACTGATGCAATGGTTTGGTTAGGTAGAACCCTATCAGGCAGGCAGGTCAGGTTGACTCCAAACGTTGCATCAGGAAATGAGGCTTCGTGGTGCTCCTTTCAGCCAGTTTCAGCTACTGGGTGGATGTTTCACATTTTGTAATCATTGTAATCATTTGGTAATCAGATTTGGGTGCTTTTATATTTGTATTTATATTAGCCATATAAGAGAACACACACTCACACAGATTGAGCTACAGCCCCATGTTTCTTGTTTCATAGTCCAAAAGTGCTGTTGAATGATTCAGTTGGGAGTAGTGGAGGACATGGAGGTCAGGGGTTAGGTAGAATAAAAGATATTCTCGGTAGAATACTGTGTTGCTGGTATGCACGGTGCTTATAGGAGCCCCTAGGTCCGAGTCCCCACTATAGACTGGTCTCAGGTGTGTCCTGTTCTGATGTGCGCAGGTGCTGCATCTGATCCAGGAGCGGGGGAACATCTGCAAGCAGATCCACCTGCCAGCGCAGAGCGGCAGCAGTCGCGTTCTCCAGGCCATGCGCCGCGGGTCAGACACCCCTCCTTCCTCTGTTTGCCCAGATGTTTTGTATTCCTCCTCATCTTCCTCTTCACCTTCCACTACTAACTCTTCCTCTTCCTCTACAGTCTACCTGTGTTCTCCAGTCTTTTATCTCTTCCTTCTTCTTCCTCTTCCTCCCCTTTTCATCTTCCTCTTGCAGAGTCTTCCTCTTCATGTACAACATCATTGCTGTTTCCTCTCAATCAGTTGTTTGAAGGTTGTGGATATAGTTATAGTATACAGGACTTCTAGTGTTTAATGTGTCATTTGGGATTACCAGCACTGATTTGTAGTTGCACAGAGAGAAAATATAATTTTGCTTCTTCCTTCTTGTGAAGGTGTTTTGTCACCGCAGTAGTTGCACAGTAATTCAGAGGATTTAATGAGTTTTCTGTCTTTGTAAATTGCAGGTACACAAGGGAAGCCTATCTTGAACTTGTGGAAAATGTTTGCCGCATAATTCCTGGTGAATATCTCTTTGTCTCTTTATGGATTATCTAACATTAATAAACTGTCCCTTCAAATGCTCTGATGCTGTTAAAAACATAATTATGCTTTTCAAATATAAAGAAAACTATCTAATTATGGTTGCCTGCCTATTACTAGCACATTATCTTACAAACTTTTCATCAGGGTATTGATTCATAGACGGCCTGTGGTAGCTGAGGAAGTTTCCGTAAAGTGGGCTATGATTGCTGAATGTATGTAAGGCTTGAATGTATGTGAGGCAAACTTTGCATCCCTGACATATCAGCATTCATGATTATTTCTAATATGGACAGGTCAGTGCGGTGTTTATCTGGCCACTGATCATCTTAATAATCAGTAATAATTTTTGTGAGACTAGATACATTTAGAGTGAATGACTCCCAAGCAGGCTGTGGTGGTTTGAGAACAACCCATGACATTTCAACTAGCTATGAATGTCTTTGTGCAGGGGTTAGCCTAAGAATCACTTCTCATGTATAGTTACTGAATATACTGTATGTACAGTAAAGCTGGATGGAATGTGGTTACAAGGTAGGCTGTGGTGGTTCTGAGGGAGCCTATGAAAGTGAAGTACTGTGTGTGTGTCTGTGTGTGTGTGTGTGTGTGTGTGTGTGTGTGTACAGGGGTGAGCCTGAGCAGTGACTTCATCGCTGGCTTCTGCGGGGAGACGGAGGAGGACCACCTGGAGTCGCTCTCTCTGCTCCGAGCCGTGCGTTACAACGTGGGCTTCCTCTTCGCCTACAGCATGAGGAAGGTGAGCGCTTCCTTTTCTGTTTGTAAAGAACACAGCATGTAGTTGTTGTGAGCTAAAAAATAGAAATAATTCCCAAATAGTGATTTATAATGCACAGTGAAAATAATATGCACAGACAAATCGAATCAAACTCTTAAAATAATTTTCTAGAAATATTGTTTCTGAAGCAATTTGCCTTCATATATATAATTGTAGTGTTCAGTTTATACTGTTCAATTTATATCCACCATACTGTTCAATTTATATCCACCATATATATATATATATACATATATATATATATATATATAATTGTACTGTTCAAATAAATTGAAATTGTACAGAACAAAATAAATTATGACGGAATCAAATTTAATATTTAATTGCTTTATACTTCAATGATTTAATAGGAGTTGTTGGAAGTTACTGCTGCTTCTGTTGAGCACAGAATCAGAATTTCCACCCATATACACCCCACTCACACACTCACACACTCATTCACTACACTCACTCACATTCCATCCCTTTGTCATACAAACATCCAGAAGACCCATGCGTACCACCGTCTCCAGGACGACGTCCCAGCAGAGGTGAAGCAACGGCGACTGCAGGAACTCATCTCTGTGTTCCGAGAAGAGGCGGTCCGTGTCAACAGCAGCCTTGTGGGCAGCACCCAGCTCGTCTTGGTGGAGGGAGTAAGTACTGCACCCCAACTCATGAGCGCCAGTGGAGCTTAGTGTCCATTGTGTCTCCTTTGTCTCTGCTGTCTGGTACTCAGCTGCCCCTTACTGGACTAGTCTTTCACCCAGATAGAGGGAAACATTGATTGATTGATTGATTGATTGATTTGACTTGATTTAATGACCACACAGCCAGGCTGGTGGAGTTTGTTCTCAGTACAGCTCAGTACAGCTCAAACATAATTGGAGCTCATTTTGAGCCAGTGTTAGAGATGTTTTCAAGTTCCAGATGTCCAGATAATGTGTATCCTGTTTACATCACTGCAAGCTACTGTATATTGGTTAGTGGTCTTTTCCCATGATTATATTTTGAAAAATATATACAACACGTTTGAACTCATTTCCTACAGTGACTGAATTAACCATATTTATTTAGTAAAGTAAGAACCTTTGTGATCCATCCATTGATTTTTGTTGTAAAAAGGCCCTGCTGGACCTATGTTTTGTTTAAAGATGAGACTTGAGTCTTAGAAAGCAAAAGCAGACTTGTCAGTTTGTGCAACGCTGACGAAACTGTCCTGTCCTTGCTCAGGAAAGGCTTAGCAAATCACATGTTTTGTGCAACATGTGAGAAAAGTTCCATTGTTTGAAACCTGATGTAAGCACTTGTAGTGGTGGTGTTTGTGCTACACTGATGCTACTGGTGTTTGGTATTTCAGGAGAGCAAGAGATCTGCTCAGGAGCTGTCTGGCAGGAGTGATGGCAATGTGAAGGTGATCTTCCCCAAACAGGAAGTGCCTGGCCTGGACCCTGGGTCCTACGTGGAGCCTATCAAACTGGGAGACTACATACTGGTCAAGGTAGAGAGTTGATGATCAGAGAAGATGTGAAGAGCACAATATCCACAATGACATTTTGCCGTATTCACCCGGTGGCCAGAACGAGGCTACAGGGTACACTTGCCATCACACTTCAGTTCAGCAGATGGTGGTAATGCACTCCATTTGCAAACTGCCAAAAAAAAAGCTCACGGAAAAAGAAGAGTGCCCGAGTACTTTCTTTTTCTTCTTCTTCAGTGAGTTTTTTTTTTTTTTTTTTTTTTTTTTTTTTTTTTTGCCAGTTTGTAAACGGAGTGCATTACCACCATCTGCTGGACTGAAGTGTGATGGCAAGTGTACCCTGTAGCCTTGTTCTGGCTGCGGATGAATAAGGTGAATAGCTCTGCCATTGCAAATGGGATTTTATAGTATGTGTATATGGGTTACAGTAGTGGCCATACATTATTTATGCTTATGTAAAGAACAATGATGCAGTGTGTCTCATTACAAGCATTTTTAGAACACTTTGAATGTTCTAAACACTGTTATCCAAAGGCATGTGACAGCCAGTGATCCAGCCAGTGATCTTAACTGGCCAACTGTATTTTTGATCTTTTTCCTGCAGATTACCTCCGCCAGCTCCCAGAGTATGAGAGGCTATCCTGTGTGCCGCACCACACTGAGTGAGGCCACTCATTACTCACCTGACACCCTCCTCAGCACCCTGCAGCAGCAGCACTCCACCGCTGAGCCCCCCAAAGACAGCCACGTACACTCCTGTGGCTAACAGACCGTGTGGACATTCAGACTGAGATTGAAAGAGGGAGAGTGAAAAATGTTCCCTTGTAGAGAGAGAGAGAAAAAAAAGCACTCTGGAGAAGGAGTGGTTAAAAACCCAAATGTATTTATTGTAATGCTCGAACATGGAAGGCACAGATCCACCACAGCCAAACAGAATGTACTGCAAAGAAATGCATATGTGGTTTATAAAAAAGACCACAGACGTGTGCAGGTTCAAGTCTTTGGCTCTCATTAATTACACCCTGATGCACTATGCGGAGAAGACTTTGCTGACTAGGAGGCCGGAATGGAGGGATAGAAGGAAAGAAGGATGGAGGGATGGGGTAGAGAGATCGAGGAAACGACTGACTCATCCTCTGAACTGAACATCTGTTCCAATCAGCATGAAGTCCTGAGAGGGGAGAGAGCAAATGACTGAGTCAGCACTTTGGCAATGCCCTTACAGTTACACAGCTACACCTGATGGTGTTTGTATAATGTTTGTTTTATAGACTGTGTAAACCATGCATTTATAAGGTATCACAATACCGTATATTTTCTCAGGTTTTTATTTAAGCAGTTATATCTAACTAACCAGCAGTTTTCAACTAATGTTGAGTGATGTTACTTAGCTTTTATTCAGGATTATGTACTTGCAGGGCATTAGTGTGTGCTTAATTTAATTTGAAATCTGGATGTAAGGACATCATGAAAATAAAGATAGCTCTCCTATTCTGGGAGATTTAGAGGATATCTCACCTTCAAGACCTGCAGCTGAGTGTTCACAAGATTCATCTTTCCGATTGCAGGGAGAGGGTAGCCTTGCTGCAGATGAGCTTGAGGGAGAGAGAAATACCAGAGAGATTTTATCATGTTCCCCCTGGGAGTACACCAATATATCGCTTTTCTGGAGACAAGTTGCTGCACTGTTATTGGGTAAGAAATACTCACCATTGATTTTAGGGAGCACGGCAACCTTCAACACCATCAGGAAAATGTTATCGAGCGATCTCACCTGTAGGGTACAACATTAGGGTTATGATGACTTATAAATAGTGAAATGTTTGCCTTATAGTACAAAACTGACAGTCCTTTTTTCATGCTGTCCATAACTCACCTGAAAAGGACCCACGTAACTGGCCCCCAGTGCCATATCCATTCTGTGGGAGGCAGAGAGATATTTGGCTGCATATGTCATGGCTTGACGGGCTCTGAATTCTCCCATTTCCCTAACAGCTGTCAGGGTGGGCATAAGCGTTGAAACTCAGACTCACCTGTTGAGGCTGACCGAGCCGGCTAGTTTCACGCCGGTCACGTAGATGTGGGCGCTGACGCTGGCTTCCTGGGAGAGAAGAGATAGGGTGGGGTTGGGGAGATTTGAGAGGATGTACAGTTTTATTTTATCTGCCTTTTCCCAGCCCTACCACATCCCCATACAAATGTATTTGGAATAATCATAAACAGCATTGGAAATCTGACATGGCATGGAATATCAACATTATTTTGTGAGGACAAATGGCTTGTGCCCTCTCTAGGACATGCACATTCAGCTAGTGAATGTTGTTATTGATACGTTAGGGATTCACATAAGCACTGATCCAATATAATTTTACATGACTTAACCTGAGGTTGTAGGATTTAATTTTTTTTTAAATGTATGTATCCTCCTATACATCAAATCATAGGGCAAAATATTTCCTACACCCACGTCCAGGTTCATCTCCCAGGAGCATAAATAAAAAGAAAATTAACCGAGTTGTAAATAAAAACCACTTAAGATGCTAAATGAAACATGTACCTATAACTCCTTAAACTGTAGTCCCAGCATAATCTCCATAATTTACACTACCAGTGCAGCCACTGTCACTAAGAGAGTGCTCAAAGTGACTGTTTTGCAGACTTGTTTTTGGTACAGGGAAGCTTTGGGGGAGCAATGGTCCAAACGCTGCCATAACTAGAGAGGAGTGTTCAAAATCATAAACCTAAATCTCAGTGTCCCCCCCCTAAGGTCTAAACCCTGAACCCTCAAAGACTTCACTGTCATCCGTTGATAAGTGATTGAGTTTGAGGGGCTGCAAGGGTTCAAAATGCTTATAACGGGAATGGGATAGCACCTGTGACCTATTGTTAAATTGACAACACCATGGCAGTTGTTAACTGATGTTTTTTCAGACTTCCAACCCACCCCGTGTTTCACGTCACAACGCTATGAACTGTGGGTAATTCCCTAGAGTAAAGCCTGCATAGATGCTGACTTACGGAAAGGGCACATAAAGAGTGTGAGCGATTCCTCATGCACAGTGGGACAGGCCTAAGCCCTCCCTCGCGAAGTTAGCGGGAACGCTCATCAAAGTCTGAGAGTCCGTGGGGGGGATTCACCGTCCGTCTCGTTCATTTAAGGGGGGGGGGGGGGGGGGTGGCGGCATTGAGATTCACCGTCCGTCTTGTTCATTTAAAGGTGGCGGCAGCCCAATAAAGCTTTGCGGGAGTGAGGGGGGCCCTGCTTGAGACTCACCATGTTGAGAATGAAGAGCGGGGCGAGAGTGGTGTTGGGCAGGATGGCGTAGGCCGTCACGGTGCCCGAGGCCAGCAGTGTGACGTTGTTGAGCTGGAAGCTGATGTTCGGCTGCTTGGTTGTCTTCACCAATAGCTTCATCATCATGCCAGGGTACTGCTTTGCTAACTGTAAAAGATGAGGGATTGTTAACATGTATTCCATACCTGTGTGCATAGTGAGGGTTTCAGAGATTCAGCCATCTGTATGATATAGAATACTGTACTATATATATGCTTGTTCTACGCATAATCTTTCAGTGAATAGTAAGTTTTCACTCTCAGGGGTTTGTGTCAGATGTCTGAGGAGGAAGAGGGAGTCATTGAGGTCTGTGATTTGTATTATTTTTTTTTAAATTTAGATCGAGACCCCACTACTGCCCTGACTAGAGTTGCTTTCATCACCTTCCATGCATAATGGAAATGTACCTCTGACCTCGTTTTAGCTTGTTTTTTGTACTCCAGTAGAGGTGTGGCTCTGACTCAGAGGCAGCCACCCTCTGGTTTGGGGCTTGAGCGGTGAGCAGCGAAGGTACCTGTGGGATGAACGCTCCAAATGTCCTGGTGTTGAGCCTGATGGGAGAACTGGGGGGGATCTGGAGGAGCAGGAGCAGGTATTTTGAGCATCAGTCTGGGAGAATATTTTACTTCACCGTGTTATTTGCAATATCTGACTGAATGCAAGCCATACTTTTAGATCTTTGACATTTGTTGGGAAGTCTTCAGTTGTATTCATTTAAAGGTTGGAGAATATCAGAATCAGATATGTTATCTTGTGTGTCCTTCATTGGTTTTGTACAGTCTACAAACATGTTGTCCAGGATACATATTGTGTGCAGTATGCCACTTGCTTACATTATATGTGGCCTTACTAGTGCATTATAAAGTTGACTTCCATTTGAGCCCGGGCATTAGCCTGCTCACCATGTCATCAGTGATGAAGATGTTAAAGGCTCCTGCGTTGTGGTAGACAAAGGCTGCGGAGTTGGCGGTGAATGCCGAGACGCCGATGTAGAGCATGTTGTTGACCTGCGGAGGTAGACCGAATACTGGCGGGGAGAATGGAGGCTCCTTGTGCTTGCCGATGTTGTAAAACTCGCCCTGGTCAGAGACGTTCATACATTCAGTTATTGATTTATTCTTTTGTTATTCTTATGAAGGACAACACTTTCAGTACAAGCAGTGAAATCACCTTTAGGCTGAAGTCCACAAAGGACTTGGAGACGATGGGAGATGCAACCATTGAATATTCAATTTCGGCATACTTGTCCACCCGTGCCAGAACTTGTAATTATGAAGAACATCGCAAAATTACAAACAAATCAAGGATCTAAAATTACTCATGTACCTCATAAATCTCTCTCTTTTTTTACTGAATGTCTACATACATTGTATACATACATGTTCACATTGTAGACGTTGTAGACATGTATGAATTTAATGACATTTTGATGAATTTAATGAGTTTAATTACTGCATGGTTGTCCATGTACCATTTAAAGTCTTCAGTTGGGGATTCAGTTCTGCTATGGCATCGGTCACTAGGGGGCAGATCTGTAAGCATGAGCCGACGGTTCACACCAGTTAGGTACATGCATGTGATGAAAAAAAAATCAGTTTAGTGTGATTTAGTTTATAGCCACACAAAGAGCCTCGCTGTTCATCTCTCTCTTACCTGCTTCTGTAGGGCGCTGCGCAGGGCCTTGTCGATGTAGGCACTGAAGAGGTTATACAACCAGCTTGAACAGAAAGCCACAGAAGCCAAAGTAATAGGGGGGGTGATCTTAGAGTGAACGTTCTTTTGTTGTACTGCTTGTGTTAGAGCTACAACTTATCAGTGTTTTAAAGGCGTAGTCCTTGAAACTAGTGAAAGGCTGTTGACATTTGAGAACAGCCAATCAACTTCAGACATTCCTTCTGTTCTGCTTTTCCTGTTTTTTTAGTGTATAGGCCAGATGAAAATCTAGTGGAAATTGTGGAAATTTTAGCTGCTTTTGCTGAAAAGTGTAATAGGACTACTGTATATCGCTTTGGACAAGAGTGTTTGCCAAATACCATAAACATAAATGTACCATAAACATATATAATCAAGGACTGCACCTTTAATGTGTGCTGACTTTTTTATTAATTTTGTAAATCTGCTGAACTAAATCACAGACTTTCCAGAAGTGGGATAATTCGGTGTATGGCGAACGTCAGAAGGCTACATCATAAAACAGGACAAATTACATCCATTTTTTCATGCGATAACATTGATTCTGACAGCGATTCAGCAATGATTAACTGGGTAATACTGTTAACCTGCTTTTTGAATTCTGTTTTATCATCTACATGTTATTGTTTTGTACAAAGGCATGCAAAGATATTTTTTTCAACCATCAACACTGACTACAGTACCCAACTTAATCAGTGGTCCAAACATATACCAATGTTTTGAATATAACCTATACACCTACAGTTTATTTATCATTATTTTACCGTGTACAGTATGTGTCATAATCAACGTTATTGCTTGACAAGCGGATGTGATTAGACCTGTTTTCCAGTGTAGCTTTCTGACATTCGGTATGAACCGAATTCTGAGAAACACATGAATACCACTTCTCATCCCCCACATCCTTTGAGAAGTTGTGATGTTAATCTAAAGCACATGCTCTGCATATGAAGGCATCTAATAGGCCTGATTTGCTTAGTCTGGCTATCTATAATTGGGTTGCGTCTAGACTTGGCCGGGGGTTAGGTATATAGGTGGAGAAATGGGCACCTCTACCCGGCCACAATGTTTAACAAGGTTACCTAGCTCCACCGTGGAACTTGATGGTGGCACTGCCGACGTTGGAGGTGCAGCTAACGGTACTGACCGCGGGGCGGCCGGTCTCGTCGCTCTTCAGAGCAATGTTGGTGGTGATAGTGAGCGCGTTCACTGCCAGGTCAAAGGATCCACTGTCCTTGCTGAAACATGACAAGAGAGAAATGGCATGGTGTGGTACCATTGCGCTTTAATTTCTACAAATACGGTTGAGTGCTGTAACTGTTTGTCAAGTTCCTGTTCTTGTTAAACAGTCAAGGAAGGTTGATCAGTGTCCTCTCTGGATGTCTGCTATCTCTACTGGTCTCTGATTTCCACGACAGCATGCATATCACAATGCTGGCAGCCCTTGTACTCATGCACCTTTGGAGTAGGTGTTCACATGGTGACAGAAACAGAGGTATTTCTTGACAAATGAGAAAACTACATCACCAATCGGTACACTTAGAGTACATCTTTGGAAACACAATACTCAAATGAATCTGTTGGTGGTACCAATGAATCTGTTGTCACACCAGTGGTCTATAACTTAAAAACGATATTTAAGGATTATTTGAAACTGTAAATGCTCTTTAAAATGGTCATTATGGAAATATGTAGAGACTGGTTTAATTATCAGCTTTACAGTAATCATCTCTTGGCCTTCAGAACTGCGACTGCGAACAGAGTGTCTTTTGTTATATCTGATTCTGTAACACTCAGAAAAGTGCCTAAAATGGTTAGTAAGCGACAGTAAACTTAGTTAATACTCACATGAAATGTAAATATCGCACCCTCCAGTTTCCATGGAGGCTAATGAAGGCGTTCCCAATGGCGAGACTGACCCCCGTGCCTGGAACCATCCCCATCTCTGACTTGGGTAGTCCCAGATTTGTGATCTGCATTCTGCACAGGGATAGTATACATACTCAGCCAATTCATACATAACCTGATATATCCACAGCAGTAGATATGACATGCACTAAAATTAAGTAAAGATATCCATGGACAATAATACCAGCTCTCCCAGCAATGCCATGCTATATGTGTGCAAGTCAAGTCATCTACTACCTGAGATCTAGCCCTTAATCTAAAAATGTGCGATACTTGATACCTTTTCTCACTGTTAGGACTGATAATCAGTGTTAGCTCTACTCTCAACTGGTAGGTGCATTCTTGGGATGAATATATAGTCCCAATTTAAACATGTTACTTTAAACCAGTGAATCGGGGCGCCTGTTCAATATAGACAGTACAGCACATATTATAGTAGGAGGTCAAAGCTGTTGTGTTGACACACTAGAAGAATTATCAATTAAAGAATACAGTGCCATTGATGTTGACTTTAAGAAGTGAACTGAAAATGGGATGTTCAGTCTCACCCTGTAAGGCTGTATTTGACCTTGCCAATGGGAGCCACCTTCTCTGTTCCACTCAGGTCAGGGACCTTGATGGTCTTTAACTTCTGCTGCAGTGTTGCCATCCCAATTTGCCGAGCTGTCAATTAAACGTCAGGTTTTCTGTTTCTGTGGCTATTTTAGTTAGCGAGACACTTTATCGAAAACAAGCCCAAGAGCAGAGGAAGACTACATTATGATTTTGGAATAGCCGATACTATACTGATATATCCATGTTTACACACTACATGCTGTGCAGTATACCAGTAATGACCCATATCAATGTTATTAACTCAGTGCTTATGGAAAAGAAGTGATTGAAGGTGACTGTCCAAAAGCAAATCTTCAGTGTTCAGCAAGCCATTCCAATAGTATTGTATCTTACAAGATGGCATTTGGCTGTACATTATGTTGAATCTGTAGTCACTGATGTGTTGCTGAGCATTATGTAAAACCAGGTTACTTATACAGCTCTGGAAAAAAATAAGAGATTATTCCACATTTTTCTGACGGTCATGGTCATATTCAAATTTGCAGTGGTCTCTTAATTTTGAATATGACCGTCAACTCATTCAAATGTCACTCAGCAACCGTAGGATGACATCAGAAAAATGTCCAGTGGTCTCTTCAGAGCTGTATATCCTAACTTTGCTAGCCTTGAATGTGTCTCAGATGTACTGTGATGTAACATACCATACTCCAGCCCCTTCTGTGTGAGTTTGACCTTGACCCCTGCATTTGCACTCAGAGTGAAGGGCACCAGGGCCAGTAGTGCCAGCAGACACCAGGGGGACATCCTGCCCAGAGTCACCTGGGAGTGAAAAGGACATAGAGGTCAGAGAGGAGCACCACAGGTGATGCGTGAGAGTGAAAGCAGAGTTGTACAAGACTGAACAGTGAATGTTGAATGTTTTTGCTCTGTCTAAGCATTGATTAATCTGATTTAGTGCTAATTGGAAAATCAAAGTTATGTAACAGATTAATAGACAGAAAACATGTTTTGTAATTGATGGTGTATGTCTGTGTCTAGGGTTTTGAGCAGTGTTTTTACTTGCAGTGTGACACAATTGAAATAGGTTTCAATAGCCCCTTTCAGACCCCTTAAATACAATAAAGCACACAATAGCACAGTTCACACTTCTTCTTACTTCTTCTTTGACTGATTATACTTACTTAACTTCCTCCTGGTCTACTCTCATACGTAATCTGGGTGGCGATCTAGTCCACAGTTACATCCTTTTTATTATGACCGCCGCACAGCAGTCAGATTTTTTTTTCTTTTTTTTCTTTTTCGCATGTCCAAATTTCCGTCAAGGATTCCCGGGACACTGAAAGACCGGGGTAGACGAAACTTGGTGGGCATGTAACTCCATATGGATAGCATGGAACCATCGTTTTTCGTTTTGATCTGTAGCCCCCCCGCTGGACTGCACCCCCCTGAAAGGAGGGTAGGGCAGACAGTTTTCTGTGAATATCTCGAGAATCGTAAGGTTTAGGAGGACCATTTTTTTTTTGTATGTTGATCTCAAGGGGCCATGTCAACCCATTCCATAACCACTCATTTCATGTATAGCGCCACCTAGTTAAACACAAAAAAGTAAAAATGAGGTGTTGTAATCGCAGGTATCTGTGACCTAACATAGTCAAAACTGCACGAAATTGGAAGTGTAGGATCATTATGACACCCTCTGAATGCACACCAAGTTTCGTGGAATTCCGTTCATGGGGGGGCCACACAATAAATTAATTTATGTTACTATACACCAACTGGCCTGTAGGTGGCAGGAGACAGTTTTCTGTGAATATCTCGAGAACCGTAGGGCCTAGGAGGTCCACCTTTTTTTTGTATGTTGGTCTTAAGGGCGCATGTCAACCCATCCCATTACCACTTATTTCATGTATAGCGCCACCTAGTTAAAAATTAAAAAGCAAAAAATTAGGTGTTTTCATCACAATATCTCTGGCTGACATGGTCAAAACTGCACGAAATTGAAAGTGTAGGATCATTATGACACCCTCCGAATGCATGCCAAGTTTTGTGGACTTTCGTTCATGGGGGGGCCTTACAATAAAATAATTTATGTGTACATTTAGTGACCGTACACCAACAAGGATTCCCAGGACACTGAAAGACCGGGGTACACGAAACTTGGTGGGCATGTAACCCCACATGGATAGCATGGAACCATCGTTTTTGTTTTGATCTGTAGCCCCCCCGCTGTACTGGACCCCGCGAAAGGAGGGTAGGGCTAGGGCAGACACAGTTTTCTGTGAATATCTTGAGAACCGTAGGGCCTAGGATGACCAATTTTTTCCGTATGTTTGCCTCCAGGGGTCATGTTAACCCATTCCATGTGCACACATGTGCATAAACAGATACACACACATACATTCACAGTAATCATACGTATGACACATACTCACACAGTAGACATGCACAAACACACATACGCAGGCAAACACACAAGCACGCACACACACACACACCCACACACCCACACACATAAACATAAACGTGTACACGCACACATGCACACAATTCAAGAATTTCTCAGAATTATGAACAGGCAAGATGGGGGTGGGGTTGTATAAAATGAATTTTACATGTGAAATCTATGAACTAATCATGTTTTGGTACTTGTTGTCTAGCAGATACCAGTGAGAATTGAGTGTGGATAATGCATAAGACAGTTAGAATCATATAGGCCTTTCAGCGTGATTTATTTTTGTGGAAAAAATGTGCTGGACTGGGCGGCGGTCATATTTTGTACCGTATATTTTGTACAGTTTACGTAAGGAATGTAACCTTAACTGTCCAATATATCTCTGATAACTGCTGGATTGAATGGTGAGAGGAGGTGTAAGTGAAATTGAATTTGTGGGAATACTCTGAATTCCACCAATTATTAGTGGCAGCACAGTGACTGCTAAAAGAATTTCCATTTTTGGCATTCACTTAAAAGAGAACCTAATAACCCAGAGCACTCTGCTATGTTACCTTGATGGTGCTCACATTGTACTTTCAGTGTCTCTCTTGTTCCTGTTGAACTATTTGACTTTATGTGATATATAATACAAAAAGCCTGTACAATTGGGTAAACCAAGCATCTGTCAAGCTTTGGTAATAGCTTTAATTATTTGCATGTGTGTGACTGTCCCACTCTGAACTTTTCTTTTATGCTAGGTAGTTATATCCCTAAAAGTTGTTTGAGATTTTTGTCTATGGTGGATTAAACAGAATATACTTTGGTTTCATGCAAATTTTACATATTTTGTACATAACAGGAAGACTTGCATTTTGGTTGTTCTTGCTTTCATCCAGTTTTGCATTTCTGAAAGAACGTCTGTGTTTGTCAGAGATGTTGCCGGAGCCCCATGACTAGGGTGCAAGTCAGCGGGCTAGCTGGATGTTTATTAAATTATGCAGGCCCTAAATTAGAGTCAATGAGGAAGCAGGGAGCTGAAGATACCCTCAGAAAATAAAAGCCGTGTGACCTAGTTTGTTTTAGAAAGAAATCGCTCTGTGCTGAACCAAAAAGACACCAATAGCAGTCTTAAATATGTAAAAACTAACAACTAAAGATGTCCCACAGATGTGGCAAAAGTGAGGAAAGGACTTCCTCAGTGAGTGGACAAATCTCTGTGAAGTTTATTGTTCAGCATGTGGTCAATTAAAAATTCAGCACAATCTCTCTCCCTTGTTCTCTTGATCTCTTCCTCCCACTTCCTCTCTTTGTGAATGAATAATCACAACATGTTTGATTTGACACCTAACTCTGCATCACAGGCTTTTTAAAAAATAAAACAATAAATAATGTAGCAGTACCTCACTTCTTGCCATATAATTCAACTTTCAAAAGCTTTTTGTTTTACATACATACATACATAGCACGCCTGAAATGGCCATCAGTTTGGACTGTCAATCTGTCAGTTCTTACCATACGGAGGGGAGATGTGTGAGGGGATCTCTCTTAGCCAGCGGACACGGAAGGAACTGTAGTAGTAGCAACAGTAGTAGTAGGACAAATTGAAAGCCTCTCCCTGGGTGATGTCCTGTCCTGTCTTGTGCTGTGGTGTGGTGTGGCTTAGCAGTGTGTCTCCAGGGCTGGTCACAGGGGAGGACTGTGAGGGGAAGAGACACACATGGCCTCTAATTCTCCACACCAGGAAGCAGTCTGCTCTGAGATGGAGTTGGAGCTTTCAGTTCTCTTGACTCCTACCCCCCCCACTCCCCCAGCCAACAGAACGCACTCATGGGGTTACGGAGTACGGTGGGTGGGGACAAAATAAGGAAGTGCCCCAGCAACTTTCCGTTCAAATGAAATTGTGTAGATTCCAGTTCATGTTTCTCAGACAATTGAATGCGGATATAAGGATGTGTGGCACTAATGGTGTATATTACTGGATGTATTGCCATTAGATATGGTTGGTTTCCCACCATTTCACTTTGCCTCATTGGAGCAGATTCTGTTTACTCATTACTTCATACTAGCAACACATTATGTGGGTGTAGTGTCAAATGAATGGGGTTGGCTTGCCACATGCAGCAGCTAAATCAGTGTGAAGCCATTACAGTCATTTTCTTAGTGTTTGATTCAGACTAAGATTAAAGGTGTTACTATGACAAGCCTGTTCAATTTAATAACATTTAAAATGAGACATGTATGCTTTCATCTGTGCTCAATTATGCTCACTGTGAAAAATATGCATGTTCTATTCTGCTTCACAATGAGCATTGATTAAGCAGTCAAGAGAGAGGGAAAGGATAAAATGAGTTGAATTCCAAGCAGCAGCCTGCTTTTGGGTTATAGATTTCCCATCAAACCATCCTACACACATAAAGTCTGGCTTTTACAATGGAACCTGTGGTAAACAAAATATTAAATCTTGGTGAAAATGGTATGCGAATGGTATGGTTTTGGTATGCAAAAATTATGCTAGAAAATGAAACATAGTGACACTGGATTCAATACACGTTCATGCATGTTGCATTTGCTGCTTGTGGTATTTAATCTTATTTAGAATATTTTTGATTTGTTCTTTCAGAAAATGGCCCTTTCACTTGGAGTGCCGGCTCTGACAGCCTCATTTCAGTTTGGAACAAGGAGTACTGCTGTGAATTACAGAGGTACACGTGAACCAAAGATTCTACAACAGAGCTCTGTTCTAGAATCTTTGATGTGAACTAATATCTGCACTTGCAATGCTGTAATGCACATGACATGATGCCTGTGTGGGTTAGGGAGGGAGTGCACTGTTGTTTGATAAGAGCAACTGACAGTGGATTTAATGTGAAATAATCTAGTAGAGCTGGTTTGGTCAGATCATGTGTTTCTGTTCTCCAAATGGCAGAGTTAAAATGTGGCAATAGCAAAGAGCAAACCACACCCTCAAGCTTATAAATAAAAATGTGTCTACATTCAAATAGATCTCTACTGCATTGGATGGCAGGTTAAATCAGCATCAGAGCATGTCTGACATTTGGACTGGCTGGGAAACCTGATGCTGCTGACCACCAACTCACACTGATGTGATCAGTTCCTACAGGTGACCTTAAAGCAACATGGTGCAGTTCTTTTATCAGGGGCGTAGCAAGCGTGTGGGATCTGGGTGTTATAACGTACACACTTTTGCTGAAAAACGATTCTATCCCCCACACTTTTTGTCAGATTAAAACGAAAGTAAAATATATGGAAATAAACGCTCACGTAAAGAGTTGGAACCTTATGTCTAAAAAGGGCGGGCTCAAATAACGCGCACACACAGAGAGACACAAATAGGTCTGTTGATTTGATTGAGCGGTCATCCAGCCAATCGCGCCAGTGAAGAACCAGATCCGCCTTGATCAAATTCTATGTGCGTCCTTCAAGGCTGTGCTGCTGCTTGGGTCTGCATTATAACGTCTGCAGTGATCAGATTTGAGGTAGAACTGAAATAATAATTGTTACCACATTATGCTAAACGAAAATTCACTGTCTGACTTACAGTTTTTGTCACAATGTAGAAATGCAGGGAGTCAAAGTGAAAGCGGGGGTGCGCGCACTAAGGCACTTGTTGTTTCTCCAGAAAGGCCCTTGGCTACTGTTCATAGAGCATTATGCTTTCTCTGCCTATGATTCGCAGCTTTTCTCAAACTATGGGCCTCCTCAACAATTAGCCTAGGCCTACTGCACGTAGCCGCGAAATTAAGTTATGCCCGGTGCTTCACACGTCATTTGCAGCAAGTTTGAATGGTATGGAACCGCTGACTGAAAGAAAAATAAAAGTTTCCCCATTCAGAAATAGCCTACTTATTAATTTGGTGTCATCAACTATATAGACATAGCCCAGTCAGCACACATACGTCTCCAAGACGCTCGGAAAAAAACAGCTTCATTACATCACGATCCATTTAGAACGTCTTATTTGATCTTACAAACGGCGGCACATTTGAGTTCTACATCTGAGAACTAAGATTTCCACCATGTAGAACTCAAATAGAACGCTTATGAGCGCTCATGCAATGTGTGCATCCCTGCAGCAAGTGAAAGGTGGGATAGAAGCAACAATAGTTTAAAAAACGTGGCTTCCTGTAACTATCATTGGAAACAGCATAGAAACTGCTAATCATAATCTTTAAATTGACATTAATTAAGCTGGCTATATGCAACACAATTTATTTATATTCCCTTATGTTTGGGTAGACTTCAAACGTTTTTGAATTTGAGCTTACAGTTCTTTCATTATTCTGTGTCCTTTACATTTATTTAATAGGTATTATAGTTAGGTCTATTAATAGTCCAGTGATACCTCGAAATTACGCTGTTGTCTGTTAGGCAATTTTATTGTAGCCTGCTAACCCATATGCACAAAACATAATTTCTGAAATGATTTCTTCATTTATAACATGAAATGTGTCTCCATGTAGGGTAGTGTCAAATAGTGAAGAGATAGCAGGTAGATAATGTAGGCCTACGTGTCACATGAGCCACACAGATGAGAAGCGCTGCTTGTTCTGTCCCTCCCAAACTGCCTTAAAATGGTGTATTAAGCAATCAGAATTTCAAAAAAATTTTGGGGGAAAACTCTCGGACAGGGAGTTGGGAGTTATTTATAATTTGGCCGGATTGTTTCACTTCCCTATCCCACAACCCCCACACTTTTAAAAAGCTTGATACGCCTCTGACGTCTTCAAACTCATTCTGATGTTACACTGACTTGTAATTGTGGAGAATGAAGTCAGAATCAGAATCAGCTTTATTGGCCAGGTTTGCGTAAACAAACAAGGAATTTGACTCCGATTAACCTTTGTTCTCAAAGTACAACACTCACTTAACATATAAGAATAAAGAATAACAAACATAAAAGAATACAAAGCAGAACAGTAAGAATGGAATGAAGAGCAGTGGAATATGGCTATGTAGTGTAGTTACAGTGTGTACATTTGCAATAAATAGAACACTATGGGTGGGATAGGGCAGTGTAATTGTCCGGGGGGCAATTACACTGAATATTGACACCAATGGGCATAGATAAACATTCTTTCGATGTGTTTCTTTAACTCCAATAGGCTTAAAAAGCCACAGCGGTCCTAGAGGCCAACTGGACATATAATAGTTCCATACTTGTTCCATAGAGGGCAGTAAAGAGCCTTCATTGCCAAGAGTTTCCCACCAGCACATCATCTCACACAGATAATTTTTTTGTTAGTGAATCGACCAGCTCCCTGATTCATGCCTAATACGACTGATGCATAACAACAAGGCAGGGTCCAGCTGACCTGGGGTGGAGCTGTAGGTTAGCCCCTTATGCTCGTCCATTGTGTATCTGTCTGGCAGTGCTGTGTGTTAGCAGCTAACTCTCATTGCTACAAACAAACACACGCGCATGCACACACACACACACATATGCACACACTGTCACACACACACACACACACACACACACACACGCACAGTCACACACACACACACACACACAACCAAGGCCTTTGTCAACTCTCTCACAGGACACCAGTGGATGACAGGGAGGGAAACTAGATCCCTCTCCCAATGTGATCACTGTACAAATGGACAGAGAACACTGCAAGCCAAAGTGTTTGTTGCCTTGTGTGTATCTCTCTCTCTTTCTCTCTCCATCTGTGTATGTGTGTGTGCGTCTGTGTGTGTGTGTGTGTGTGTGTGCATTCTTATATATGCATGTGCTGCTGCCACGCGTTTCATCCGTATTTCAGATGTGGGATGGGTGCTGATGACTCATCTCTGTCCTCCTCTCACCAAACTCTCTATCTCTCTCCCAGCAAAAGCCAGAGTCAACCTCTGCTATACAAAAAAAAAAAAGAAATCAAATCTGAAGATGACCAGGTAAAAGGCTCCAGTAAAATTTAACAATCCCTTGAGGGCATCCATCTTGGTTTTATACTGTCCACCTGTCCGCGTCTCTGCCCTGAGTCGGGGCTCTGTTAATGCTGGCGGTCAGCCACGGCTTTGGCAGCGTGACCCTGACACAGCATCCTGACTGACTGCTGATGCGAGCGGAGCGGTGACTTAGCTAAACTCCTTCCTCCGGTCTCCCCGGTCCCCTTAGAGCACTCACTCACTCACTCACCTCATAGCCTGTGCCCATAGTCTCTTACCTGCTATTAAAGAGTGGGGAGAGATGTAAAACATAGGGTCTATGTGTAGTGTAAGGTCACCTTAGAGCTACATATGACCCAAGACTTGCTAGATAGCATTTAACATTTTCATTTGCTGGCAATCACAGCCGAATCCATGAATGGCATTTTCTCAAGACCATGTGATCATTAGTCATACCTAATTACTTTAAATAAACAGCACGTTGTGTATGGTGGAATGGTCTTTTAACTTGATTTGTTGTATTTTCAGTTACATGACACACAAATGAGACATTTTCCATTCATAATTTTGTGTTGAAGATTATGCACAACTCTTGTGTGTACTGTATTTTAGATGCTTGCCTTTGGATTTATCTTACTATTTACTCTCAAGAAGACAATAGAGGAAAATCTGCCTTTCAAAATTGCCTTGTGGGGGAAATCTCTTGTTGTCAACAACCAGTAAATAAACAAATAAATGATTAGAATATTTAGTTGAAGAGGATTTCTCTTTCTTTGAGAGGCATAAGTGGATGTGTTCAAGACTCATTTTATCACATACCACACAAGTTATAAATATATCTCACATTAAAAGTAGCATGATCAGTGATCATTGTTTTAGCTAAAGATACTCACTCATCATATGAACCAGAAAAAAACAGGCACAAACAAATGATTGACACCAAAAGGACTCTCTTGGTGTTGTCTTCCATGGGAAATCAAACATTCTTGTGATTTGGTATTCTGATGCATCTTCAGAACAGTGTTTATGCCTCACATGTTCGCGCGCAATGTGGACTCCTGAGGAAAAGACAAAGAACGTGTGTGTGTGTGTCTGTGTGTCTGTGTGTGTGTGTGTGTGTCTGTGTGTACGTACAGCAAAGTCCCTGAACAACACAACTCCTCAGTTCTTCCTGTTGCCAGTGCAATAAGGCACTGAGCCTGTATCGATCAACAGCAAGGACAGCCACTGTGCATGAAATTTCATTTTCGAGCTGCTTTGCCAGTCTGCCACCATTGGAATTGGTTAGGTTTGTATGTGTGCCTCACTGCAGAGAGACAGGGACGAGGGATCAATGTGCCCAGTGTGTGTGGGGCATAAAAGGAGCTATGTGTCCGAGAGAGAGAGAAGGCCAGTCTGTCTGTCCGCAGTTGGGCCGTGTGCAGCTGGCTCAGGCGGGCAAAGGGCCAGGCGCACGGGCGGAGCCTGAATGGAGGAGGACGGGATGCTGAGATGGAGGAGCGGTGCTCCCCTGATCAGCAAGACACTGTCAGGTAGAGATGTGTCCGTGGGCGTGTGTGTGTGTGTGTGTCATTGAGAGAGAGAGAGAGAGAGAGAAAGAAGAGGAGTGGTTCAGGAGAATGAAGGACAGAGATGCAAGAGAAGAGAAAATAGAAATGGAAGATGGAAGGGAAGACAGGAAGAGTGACAGCACAAAAAGGAAAGACTGAAAAAAGAGGCAAAGAAAGAAAGAATGGACACATACAGAGAGAAAGAATTATAGGTGAAGGAGAGTGCGCATGGAGAGAGTGAGAGAGAGAGTAAAAAAGAGATGCCATTAGAGAGTGAGAAAGACAGTGAGAGAAAAATATGTGGAGAGAGAGAGGATTGGATGGCTGTGGCAGCCCACTGGGAGCCTGTAGATTTTGGGGTGGCTGCCTTTGTCCTCTGGGTCTCCACTGGCCCAGCTGTCACCAGAGGGCAGGAGAGCAGGCTGGAGAATTTAATGACTATGCCAGGTACACACATATAGCCTCACACACTTCATACACACATGCACACTCACACACTTCATACACATGCACACACAGGCAGACACACACACACGCACACACACGCACACATGCACACACACACACACGCACACATGCACACACACACGCACACACACACACACACACACACACACACTTAAACACACTCACACACTTCATACACGGACACACACACACACACACACACAAATCCACAAATCTCCTAATCTAATCTTTCTTCCTTTCCTGGAAAAAGAAACTTCCTCTTTTTTGTTTCTTGTTCACTTTCTGCTCCCTCTACCTCTCTATCTGAAATATATTTACAAACAACACATTCCTCACATATACCTTACACATACATACTACCGTAACGGAAAACCTATTTAGATGAATGTGTTGCTCTGATGCATCAGCAGTTCTCTGAGAGTCCTCGAGGGAGCACACACACACACAAACACACACTTAGATGAGTATGCCATCGTGGAATGTTTGGAACGGTGGCACACCACCCAAAGTCTCTCCACCCAGATCCCCAGGGACTCTGTCTGGCACACAGGGCATGCCAGACATTCTGCACACAGCCGCACACTCCACAGATGGCACTGCACACTGGCATAGCACTCATACTGCAGGGCCGCACCAGTCCCCTGATGGCATCTGACCCTGGATCGAATCCGGCCCAGATTTGTCCCAGGCCCAGCTGCTGTCTGGTTCTGATGTTCCTATTTTGACTGCCTTGTGAACGCAAACCACCCTGAATGTCCACAATCTTCATTTGACTAGTGGTCCCTCCCCCCAGTCTGGAGTACTGACATACAGTACACATGGATGTGTGATGGTCCATTGAGACTCTCCAACGGTGTAATGTACAGGAGCTGGAGACAAGTACACATGTGTCAGCTCTTGGTAGGCTGCGCAAGGTGTCATACTCACATGAATGTAGAATATTCTAGAATGCTCTTTAAGGGTTCTGTGTTCTCCTTCTGCCTTTCCCTGTTTTCTGTTCTTCTCCCCCTCTCTTCTCTTCTCCCTCACCATACCCTCTGCTGTGTTTCGCCGTTCTCCATGTCTCTTTCGTCACTTCTCCTGCCATCCTCCACTGCTCTGCCACTGCACACACAACACATTTGGTTTGCAAATCTAGGAGGGTAGCATTCCTGGGTGTCATGACGCACTGTGCTGAAACACATGTACTCTTTTAGTTCCTCTTACTTTCCCCCAATACCATATTCCTTTTTTATTATTATTCGCCCCTTGATCTGAAGATATCAAAGCTATGTGAATTCTGTTTCAGTGCAATGGCATGCTGGCGCTTGGCACCCAGTGGGGCCTTAATGCACTATGGAAAAAGCTACACTGCACACTTTGATTTGGAGCAGCTTGGGTCCATATCAGTGGTGCTGTGTGTCTCTCTTGTCAGCTGAATGAAAACCCTCTTCATACTCATACTCACATTAATGGTAAGAAATGAAGTGGTTAACTGTGTCTTAACACCTGCTTTCAACTGAGAGCTTGGGAAACCTCTCTGTGATACCTCATTAAGAGGGTCACCTAATGAGGATGGTCCTGTCACAGCCGAAGTCAGGACTTCCCATCCTCTAATAAACCTACGCCAAGTGTGAAGCGGCAGGAGGAGTGGATAGGTTACTGTAATCTCTAATAGGAAATGTCCAGGTTAATGGCTGCCCCTGGTTTCATATTTTAATAGCTCAAAAAGCGTGTGATCTAATATGCAGGCCATTACTGCCAACAGCCTAATGCGGGCCATTATTCAGAGCTGTAAGACTCGTATGGTCTGGTTATGGTTCTCTGTAGTATGGAGAGAGTTTCTAGAGCAGGTTAGAGATGATTACGGTCAAGTGGAAGGGGGAGATGAATCTCACTCTAAAGGCTTTCACATGCTTGACGCATTGGTCACTGCACGCGGAGTGTGTGACGTCACCAAAGCTCTATAAGCTCATTTCCAGTTCCAGCGCAGACTAGAGTGGCAGCATGTCGAGGTAGCTCCATGTCTTGGTGTTTTTTCTATGTCTTTTGTTTACTTTTTACTTCGCAACTTTTTGGATTACACACTTCGAGGAGTGTTTTTAATTCTATCCTATGAATATGGACCTATTGCAATGCTCCAGCGGCAGCAAACTTGTGTACACAAGGAATCAGCTGATCGCTCTACGACGGAATGCTGGTTGTGTTAACGTCAACGTCCCAGAGGAACTGTGGTGCTTTCGGGGTTGCAGAGCGGGAGTTAAAGTGAGGACGAGGCGTCGGCGTCGGGAGAAGAAGTGAAGATACAAGCCCTCAGTTCCATCAATGGTGATGGGAAACGTGAACTCACTGGTGAACAAGACTGACGAACTGGCTGCCCTGGTAAGAAACCAGAAGTTGTACATGGGAAGTGGACACCTGAAGCGGACGAGGCTCTGAGAGACTGCTTCGAGTGCACTGACTGGAGTGTGTTATAGAATGGAGAGGACTTGACTGCCCTGCTCCAGCTCCAATGGCAGTGGTCTGTCCACCACCCCCTGCTGACTCAGACACTGCTCTTGCTTGCTTGCCTGCCCAACCCCCCCCCATCATCACGGCAGATCAGGTCAATGAACAGCTGAAGAAACTCCGACCTAGGAAGGCAGCCAGGCCGGACAGACTGTGTCCAAGGCTGCTCAAGGTCTGTGCTGCTGAGTCTCTGCCTTGGACGAGTACCAACACTGTGGAAGACATCATGTCTCATCCCCGTCCCTAAGAAGACACACCCAAGTGAGCTTAATGATTACAGGCCTGTCGCTCTAACATCACACGTGATGAAGACAATGGAGCGACTGGTCCTGCGCATACTCAGACCCCAGGTACGTTATGCACTAGACCCGCTACAGTTTGCATATCAGGAGAAAGTGGGCGTGGACGATGCCATCACTTATCTCCTACACAGGACACATTCTCACCTAGACAAGGTGAAAAGTGCTGTGAGAATCATGTTCTTTGATTTCTCAAGTGCTTAAAACACCATCCAACCCCTCAGAATGAGAGACAAGCTCTTGCAGATGGGTGTGGACGCTCACCTGGTATCCTGGATTACAGATTACCTGACCGAGCGGCCACAGTTCGTGAGACTGAAGAACTGTCTCTCTGACACTGTAATCAGCAGCACCGGAGCTCCACAGGGAACTGTGCTTTCGCCAGTCCTGTTTACCCTGTACACATCTGACTTCTGTTACAACACCGAGTCATGCCACATGCAGAAGTTCTCTGATTATACCACAATTGTGGGGTGTATCAGGGACGAACAAGGGGAGGAGTACAGGAGCCTGGTGGAGGACTTTGTGCAATGGTGCAAACTCAACCACCTTCAACTCAACACTTCAAAGACCAAAGAGATGGTGGTAGATTTCTGCAGGTCAAAGCCCGCTCTGCTACCAGTCTCAATTGATGGGGTCAATGTGGAGGTGGTAAACACCTACACGTATCTGGGCTTACAACTGGACAATAAACTGGACTGGTCAGCCAATACTGAAGCACTCTACAAGAAAGAGCAGAGCAGGCTGTACTTCCTGAGGAGGCTGCGGTCCTTCAATGTCTGTAGTAAGCTCCTCAGGATGTTTTACCAGTCTGTTGTTGCCAGCGTCCTCTTCTATGCTGTGGTATGCTGGGGAGGAAGCACAAAGAAGGATGCTGGGCGACATAGGCTGGTAAGGAAAGCTGGCTCTGTTGTGGGAGTCGAACTGGAGTGCATCACTTCAATATCAGACAAAAGGACCCTGAACAAACTGATCAGCACCTTGGACAATGAATGTCATCCACTCCACAGCACTATTGTTAAGCAGAAGAGCCTGATCAGCTGGAGACTTCGCTCACTGTCATGCACAACTGACAGACTGAGGAAGTCATTTGTCCCCAGGGCCATTGAACTGTTCAACGCTTCACTCAAGGGTAGAGGAGATATAGACTTCTCTGCATAGTCTGTCTGCCTCTTCACCTTCTCCATGTTTGTGTACGTACTGTCCACTAGTCGCCCTCACTCTGAACAAGTCAATCAACACTGTTCTGCTCATCTACCCCATGTGTACTTCAACCTTACAGTTACAATAGTATTACATTACATTACATTATTACATTACATTATTATTAATACATGATCATTGCACTGAACTGCCTTGCACTATATTTATTTCCTCAGTCTATACTAATATTGCACTAACCCAACGCAAGGACCACAAGTCAAAGCCCAGGTCCACAACAGTTCTTCACAGCAGTGAGCCAAAGGCATCCCCGCTGGAAACACAGTCAAGTGGTTCAGATCAGCCCAGTGAGAAGCCCAAGAAATTCTGTCCCTTTTGCAATACCACTCAACACTATCTGAATCAGTGTGCGAATTTCCAGATCCTCAATTCGGAGCAGATCGGAAAGTGGATCCAGTCCAATCAAAGATGCTGGAAGTGCGGAAGGGAACACTTATCAGCCGAATGCACTTTGAAGGCTTTCAGAGAGTGTCAAACCAACCAGCTCCACTGCTGAAACCTTCTATGTGGACAGACCCACTGGCAGCAGCAAGGTGCTACTGAAGATGAGCCGGGTCATCTTGAGGAATGGTGACAACTCTTTGGACACATATGCTCTACTAGATGACGGCTCAGAGCGCACCATCTTACTGCATGAAGCAGCTCAACAGCTTGGCCTCCATGGAGCACCTGAAGAGCTGTCCTTGCGCACAGTGCGCCAAGATGTGCGAGTTATCCATGGAGCCACAGTATCACTCTCAGTTTCACCTGCCAACAAACCCAATCAGACCTTCCACATTCAAAGGACATTCACTGCCAAAGAGCTTGGTCTGGCACCACACACTTACCCTGTCACAGTACTGAAGAAGTCATATTGGCACCTCAAGAACTTACCTCTCCAGCCTATTGACTGTGCACAACCCTTGCTCCTCATAGGATCAGACCATCCGCACCTCATAACACCAACTGAGCCGGTTCGCCTGGGCCCCCCAGGAGGGCCAGCTGCAGTCAAGACGAAGTTGGGATGGTCACTTCAGGGTCCCTCTAAGCTCCTTAAACACAGCCTGACCACCCAGCAATGCCTACTGACATCCATTACTCCTGTGACTTCCGAGTTACTCAGCCATGTAGAAAAATTGTGGCAATTAGATATTTTTCCCTACCGAAGTGAGAAACTCGTGACACGCTCAAGGCAAGACACAGAAGCCATTCGGATTCTGGAGGAAAAGACCATTCGCATGGAAGTAGAAGGAGTTCTGCGGTATGCTACTCCATTGCTGTGGAAAGGAGACCTACCTCCCCTGGTTGTTCCGAAGGAATCGGTCATGGCTCATTTGCGTGGTACCGAGAAGAGGCTTGCTAGTGATCCTGAAAAAGCTGCCACTTACAACATGGAGATAAGCAAGTTGGTTGAAGCCGGTTATGTTAAGAAGATACCTATGGAGGAAGCAGCCACAAGTCCCGGGTGGTACATCCCTCATCTTATGGTCCACCATAATGGGAAGAACAGAATCGTTTTCAACTGTTCCTTCTCTCACAAGGGCATCAGCTTGAACGATCACCTCCTTCCTGTACCTGTGCTGGGTGCTACACTGCTTGGTGTTCTCCTCCGTTTCCGTGAACATCCCTTTGTGATCAGTTTAGATATAAAGGGCATATTCCATCAGGTCCGCCTTCTCCCAGAGGACCAGCCACTCCTGAGGTTCCTTTGGAGAGAAATGAAGAAGAATGACCCCCCTGATATCTATCAGTGGCAAGTCCTGCCTTTCGGCACAACCTCAAGCCCCTGCTGCGCCACCTTTGCTCTCCAGAAACATGTGGCCAACCACACGGAGGCTGGAGACAAGTTGCGTACCTCAGTCGAACAGTGCTTCTATGTAGACAAAACTGGTGGATGATCTTCGCCATCTCCTTGCTGAAGGTGGGTTCGATTTGCGACAATGGGCCAGCAACTGCCCAAGCATTATCTGCCATCTGCCCTCAGAGTCCAGGTCTGAAAGTAGTGAACTCTGGTTCAACCAAGACACGACCGACCCCGAGGAGCGCACTCTTGGACTGATATGGCACTGGCAGTCGGACACACTTGGCTACAAGCAGGGCCAGTTGGAGACTGACATTCAGCCCACAATGCGCAGTATTTACAGAATCCTTGCCAAGCAGTACGAAGAGAGAGTTAACCCTCTATGTCCGCAGCTACATCTACTGGACTGTAGATTCTATGACTGTCCTTACCTGGTTGCAATCAGAATCTTGCAAATACAAAGTCTTTGTGGGTACTAGGATTGCGGAAATTCAGGAATTGTCTGATGCTGGAACCTGGCGCTATGTTGACTCGCAAAGAAACCCTGCTGATAACATCACCAGGGGAAAGACTCTGACACAGCTGGTAGAACACACCCATTGGTTCCAAGGCCCAGCCTTCCTTTGGCAGCCTGAAACCTATTGGCCTGAGAAGCCATCTGAACGTTAGCAGATGCTCCAGAGGAGCTACGGAAGCAAACCTTTTGTGGAGCTACGGCTGTCAACAGTGGTCCACCCCAGCTTGATGTCAGTCAATACAACACATTCCAGGAACTCCTTGAAGCTGTAACCTGTCCACTACATGGGGCAGCTTCAGAGACCCACAGCCTATCAGCAGACAACCTCAGGAAAGCTGAATTAGATATTCTTCGTCAAGCTCAGATCGAGAGCTTTCCAGATGACATGGCCCAGTTACAGGCGGCAAATCCAGTCTCAGCGAATAGTAGACTAGTCACACTAGCCCCTGAGCTTGACACCAATACCCAGCTCATTCGGGTTGGAAGCCGCCTACGTAGATGTGATCAACTGGATCAGGAAGTTCAACACCCAATTGTGCTTGATCCTGCCCATCCCATTACAAAGCTGATCATCAAACGCTACGACAACGACCTACACCTCCCCGGTCCAGAAAGGGTATTTGCAGAGATCAGGCGGCGCTTTTGGATTTTGAGAGGCAGGCAGGTTGCCAGGTATACCAGTAACTTGATGCATATTTCTAGCTCTAACATTACATTTGTTCATCAGATTCACAGTGATAAGTTATTAATTCACTGTGACTTAGTTTATTCGCTAAAGTGTGTTAGTTTGTTAGTGCTAATGTTTATGCTAAGACACGTTAGCTCGCTAATATGCTAATGTTTATGCTAATACTAGTGATGGCGAACTGAAGCTTTCTGAACCAGTGAAGCTTTCAATCCAATTGTATCGAAAAAAGGTTCAGTACTCGAAGCTTCAGAACTCTATGAGGACCTCTGCTGGTGAAAGTTAAGGATAGCATTGTGTCACAAAGTGTTTCAGACATTAGCCATGAATGTCTTTGAGTCGAAGATGAATAAATGTTGAGCATGAATTAATGGATAAATAAATAATGTCATAAATAGGCCTAACTAAGCCTATTTTGTACCCTGCATAAATACAAATGTAATTGCCTTCTCACAAAAACAATAAAGGTAGTATTTTGGCTGTGAACATTTCTTGTATTCGTAAACAAATACATCAATTTAGAAGGGAGATGAATAAAGAATGGGCATGCACATTGCACACACATTTCTGTGATTATATTGAGTACGTAGCCTAGACCAATTGTAATCTGGGTTGTGTTCTAACTGTGCGATTCAGTCCTGCACACGCCTGGACTTGAACCTGCGAAATAGACACACCTTAGAACGGGAGTCGAGCGTGCTGATAATTGAGCTAAAAGCCCGGGCTATAAGCTTTTGTGTCAGCAGCACTATTGAGTCTGTTGGCTCTCCTTCTTCAACAACCCACAACGGCGCCCCCTGTGTCGCGCAACTTTAATGCTTTGAATTAAATTTCGAAGCAGTCACATGGGTGTGTGTGAAACGAAGCTTCGGACGTCACTGATCACGTGATTATCACAAAACGAATCAAGCTCCGATACAAAGCTTCACTTCAAATTGGTTAATGTCTTCGATACACGGTTCGAAGCAGAGGGTTCACGGGTGACATCACTAGCTAATACATGCTAGTTTGCTAATATGCTAGCTTTCTTATTTGTTTCATTGTTGGCCACATTAGCGTCAGGCTGCTTATTAGCGTAACAGGTTAGGGTATCAGGTTAGCTATGCTAACTGCATATTTCATAGGACATTGACTTTGACATAGGACATTGACAGGAATTGTCTTTTGTTGCTTTATTTCAGAATTACACACGAACATACAACATACACAATCCTATACATTCCACATCACTCCACATTTTCATTCAACTGAACAATCGTTATTCCGTGTTGTGGGTGTGAAGCATTAATAAAGAAAATAACTCTTTGAACAACAATTTGGTTTCCGTGTTCTGACTGGACACCCTGTAGAGGTTGCTACCGGAAACTAAGAACAACATCCCTCATCACCCAGAATCCTTTTCAGGCTCAGTCCCTGCCCTGTCATGCTTGATCATCCTTAAGCACACTATGTTGATATTTGATTTAGTTTATATAGGATAGTATTTTATTATCATGTTTATTTTCTACTGTCTCTATTGTACAGTGGAGTTTTTTATTTGTATATTACTTATTCTGCTGTAAGTGCATGTTGTGTGTGATTGTCTGTATGCTACTGAGACCTTGAATTTGGGGATCAATAAAGTATCTATCTCTCTCTCTATCTATCTCTCTATCTATCTATCTATCTCTATCTATCTATCTATCTATCTATTTATCTATCTATCTATCTAAGCATACTTGTGTTTGGCAGCGCGACACTAGTTGCCTTCATCGAGGTAAAGAGAGCTATCACTACTGACCACACACTGTCAAAGAAGCAAAAATTGTAAACAAGAGGACCAACTAACAGTGTCAAGAAAGGTCAGAGCAGTAGAGCTACTTTGGTTGAACATAAATATGTTTATCTGTTCATTAGGCCTACCTTTTGCTGGATGTTCTTTTGCACCTACTAATAATTCCCCCATGCTACAACTCCCGCTGGTAACTTTTCCAGCTGAATATTAAAACTTCACGTGTAAACTTCATTACTAATCACATTCACCTGTGCTGCAACTCTCACTGGTAAGTTTGTTTAGCCTACTTCCTCAACTGGTGGTTCAAACTTCACCATACCATGCCATTCCCCTGCGCTACCACTCTTGCTGGTTATCTTAAACTGACAATCAGCCAAACAGCCAAACAATAAAACTTCATGACTCTACAGTTCACAAGTCAGTTTCAATTCTACTATAAACTACTTACCCTCTAATGCCCATTTTTAGATTTAGTTTTGAAAAGAATTTATCTTTATAATTTTACTACTTTCATTTACATTGTAGGCGTTAATACAGTAAGCCTTTTAAGTTTAGGATGTGGGCTAAATGAAATGCCGACATGTCGGGCTGCAGTTGTCTGATGTTGTCCTCTGTTAAGTTATGAGTGAACTTAGCAAACATGTGGTGTCTGGTGCCTGTAGAAGCACACCTGCTCCGTGTCATGGCTTCTAGCTTGTCGCACAAGGCTGGAAACATTGAGTATACCAGTCACTGTGGCGGAGCACTCCATTACTATATCATTATCGCTGTAAACACACACCAGTACTTTTGTCACACATGTTATGGTATGAGAATGTGGACCTACCAACATTTCTGCCTATAATTATTTAATGTAAATGTTACTCTTATACTATTGTACATGGGAGAATATATAAATATGGTAGTGCAAATTGTGATGCTGCACTACAGTTGCTACATGATTGATATAAATATTATTTCCACTGTTTTTATCATTTCACCATGTCAGCCTTGCTAACACTACAGTGAAATCAATATGTTTTGACAATTCATCTCTTTTCTGAGGCCTAACCCTGTAACCCTGAGGCCTAACCCTGTGACCTTAGAGCGGTTCAGTCCTCCGAGCTGTGAGCGTTCATGTGCGGTAGCCTGCGCTTTCTCCAGGAAACATGCCTCATTTCCTCTGCAGCTGTGAGAGGGAGAGAGTCCACACCTCCCACAAACACCTCCAGGACGCGCTTGATTGGCAGGTCGTGACAGGGTGTACCCCCCCACACACACGCACACTCATCTCCTCTGGTCAACTGGCACCCGTGGGGTAGTGACCTTACCTGCTCTGTGCCCTTTCTCTGGGGGGCATTACATCAATACCACCCCCTTGGCTGACTTCTGTTGGATGAGAAGCTTGATCAGTCGGACAAGCGGAAATCAGCAGAGCTCATCATCGGAGTTTTTTATGTCCTGGCACAGCAGAAAACTATGAGTGGAACAGACCTCTGCTCTCTTTTGTTCTTCTTTTAGTTGAAAGTCTAGGGAGGAGAGAGGGAAGTGGACAGGGAGGAAGGGCAGCGTTTGCGTCCATGGGAGGAGAGATTGAACGGAACAATCAGACAAAGTGACTGCACTGTATGCCAGAGGTCTCCTTTGTGTCTTCTCAAAACACTGAAAAAGAAAAAAAAAAGCCAGTGCTGTCCTGGTTATCGCCAAGGTCCATACCATTTTGACAGTCTCACACAGAAATGTTGACAGATAAGCTGCTTGATGGAAGGCTCTTTGCTACCACAAGACTGGTACTAATTAATGTGTTAAGATACATTTTGATGTTTTCAACCGAAGCCATTCAAGTGAATAAAAAAGGAATTGCAGAGTCCTGTGCCTTATTGAAAAAAGGTGTTTTGATCCCATTTGCTACTTGTCAGGTTGCCCAATAGGGCAGAATATGGGGACTGATGCAGAAATATCTTGATCTGCATTTGAATTGCTTTCCTGCTGATGGGTATAAAGCAAACTACATTGCTACGACAAGAAAATCCTGGTTGCTGACACTTTATTTTGGAGAACATCAGCTGTCAACGGTAATGATGAGCTTCCTGTTATTGTACATGGAGACGTTTTGTCAAAGCTGTGCCTTGACACAGTTCCATTCCTAATGGTGCTATATAAATAAATTATTTTATACGCTGCAAGGGATCTTTTGAGGTTGAAAATCTGTGATCGCCCAGGCCTGTAACACACAACACCTACAGTAAGAAGAAGATTGATTGTATTGAATTTAATTGAATGATATTGATAGCTTTAACATGCTACCAAATGCTTGTTGTAGTTATATAGTCTTGAATGTTTTGACACAACAATATTACATTTTGCAACAGCAACACTGATCATACATCTTAGCTACCCCTTTTGGCTAAATGCAAGAGTAGCTGTTGCATTTCTCTCACAGTCTGGGGCTGAGAGGAGGCCAGGAGATAAAGGTGGAGTGGTGAACATCACTGCATCTAATCAGCGTTTGTGTGGTTTCAGCAGTTTTATACAGGCCGCAGTGTACCCTCTGCCAATCTGCCACAGGCGACCGATAGCAGCTTGGGTGGACGTCTCAGAGGGGGGCTCTCTTTCTTTCCCTCCCAGGGGCATGAGCTGCTGCTGGGCCTGAAAGAGCTGCACTGTCCCCCTGGATCTCTATCCGGTGGGTCTGTGAGTACCAGTCAGGGCAACAGGGCCAAGGAAACCTAAGAAGCAAGACTACCCTGCCAGTGTGTGTGTGTGTGTGTGTGTTTGTTTGTGTGTGTGTCAATGTGTGTGTGTTTGTGTGTGTGAGAGAGAGAGAGAACATGAGAGAGAAAGAGAATATGTGTGTGTGAGAGAGATGGTTCCCCTTTGTCTACTTTTTTCATCTTTCCCTGGAGATCCACCCCGGCCCCCATACCCTTCCACAGCTAATTTCCTTACTGCTAATTAGTGCTATAAATATACCATACAGAGGAATACAGAATAACTCTAATTTGACACTACTTGCTGTTTGCTGCAGACTTGTTTATGTGAAGTCACAGTATCAACTTTAGGTTGAAATAAAATCAAATGACACAAATAGTCATAATTTGCCTATACATCACCTGTTGTTGTTTCAGAGAAAATGGTGTGGTCAGTTTTATTCAGGAAGGGATTCAGTTGCACCCACATTTGCTTGTACACAGTATGTGAAATCACACAATTTCTTATGCTGACCTATCCTATCTATTTTTTGCTAACATACTGTATATTCCATTGAAGCATTCAGATGGGCAATGATGAATCATCTTTGTTTTACAGATGCATATTATTATTAAGTTATGTAATAAGATGAGTCATATTTCACTTTGAATCAGAGCACAATTTACCAGAGCTGCTGCTGTTAACAAGCTCTTTCTGAAATATGTATTGTTATTATGTGCTATTAATGGGGAAATTATGCTGAGAATGCCTAAATCAATATTTTATTTCTCTGCAAATACTGGACATCCAACACAACACAAAGCATCTGGTTTACAAATAAATAGTGTTTAACCAAAGAAATCTTGCCATATTATGTGAATTCCTGTGAATAAGCATCCATTGTGAATCATTTTCTTATTGCAAATGCTCTATATATTTGGCTTTATTTACATTCAGTGTGACAGCATACATGACTGATCGCAAAAAGGAATATGTGTAGAGAAGCTTCTGAGGCAATGTCAATATATGCAGTCCACCTCTTGTTCTGTTTAATTGGTACTCTGTGTTACTTTGAGACAACCTCTCCTGCCTATTTCAAGTCTCTGCAAAATGACTGATGGTTGTTCTTCTGAGACAGGAATAAAATAACCTGCAGAAGCATTAAGAAGCATGTTGAACATGGAAAGAATAGAGGGGAAAATAAAACCTATTCAAACGTTGTTGCCATTTTCAGTTGCAAAGTTGCTAGAGGCATTCATATTTATGAGGTCAAGCAACATGAGCAAAAGCAACAACAGAGGAAAGAAAACATGTTATCAAGAATAATAATAAAAAACAAAAAAAAATGCTGAGGATGCAAAATATGAATAGCCCTGTTAACGGGTTCTTTTCCCAAGGGATTCCAGCCAATGATAAATGAATGTGTTGCTGTAATGTTTTTAGCCACTGCATTGCACACAGCAACAACAGGCTCTGCCATTTTCCCTTGGCCACAGTCACACCGAGGTCCAGCGTCACATTGCACATGATTTTAAATGAAAATGGAGCGATTTCTGGTGGCCATGCCACTCAGTTAATGAAGCAGGACGCCATGAGAGCTAAGGTCAGGAGCTCAATATCCAGTGGGTGCAAATACAGCACGCCTCAGCCGATACCAAGGATAAAACCACGTGCTGAGAGGGAGGACTGCCACTGAGCCTTTGGCCCCACCCATGTTGCACCAATGGCTTGTTCCTTCATAGTAGTGCCCCTTTGAAAAGATATGGCCTCTCCCTTAGGAAGATGCTCATCTTCAAGCCAAAAAATGTTTTCTTGTGGAGTCCCTGTGGAACCCTTTTAAAAAGTACGCCTGGTAGTGAAGAACCCTAAATGCTTTATAGAATGCTTTGTTTAAAGAAAGAGAAGATTTCAGAGTTGGCTAATGTATGCTGAACCTGAGTCTGATTATTACCACATTACTGAAGATATCGGCTATTGAACAAAGGCATCTCAAGTATCATCTTAAGTTGCAATTGTTATAGCCAAATAGCAGCTACTTACAAATGGATTTTCCTTATCATTATCTGACTTCACAAATTAAACAGAAGCACAAACTTTTAGTTGGCTGACCTTTGACTTTGGGCATGACACACACAGTAGAGGGAGTGTTACCTTGAACGTTTCCTACATGATAGCTGGAGAAATTATGGCTGTAATGTTTCAGTGTTTAGGTAACAAAGGCTGCTGATTGAATTGACCACTGATTAATTGTGAAGACCCACTTGCTGTCTGATCAGTGTGTGATTATGGTGTGACGAGGGTTGGGGGATTGACCTCTGAGTGTCTGGTCAAAATGGCTTTGACATCTTCTCTCCTGTTTATCTTTGTCTTTTCTGTATGTTTGTCTTTTTGTTTATTTCCATTTTTTTCATAACTAACTTATACATGCCAGCTGTATCGACCAGCCACACTTAAACATACTGCAACCCAACCATGTGTGAGAATACAGGCAGAGCCAAGGGTGTTTGAACACATATTCTCAGTTTAGATATACAATCTTGCATCGAAAAGATGCAGATGTTTGTGTTGTGTGAAATATTAAGCTGTGTAGGCAGTGCCCTGTGTCCATGGTGTCCATCTCCCTGTAAACAAACAGGGAAGTTATGCAGTATCATTGGAGGGACAAGAGTTGCTATGTTAATTTTCACATCACTGTTAAACAACTCACTGGTGACCTTAAGGGCCTGTGGTGGCAGATAGGCTACACCATGTTTTCCTCACCTATATATATATATATATATATATATAAATTAGGTGATATGGCTGCATTAGCCTATAGCCACTTTTGTGAGACACGGATGCAACAGAATATGAAATAACAACCGTATCCGTTTTGATATAGAAGCTGTGACGGCTCAATCATCACAAAGGATAACTCAATCAGCGACTGATTGGGCTTTTACTGGACTCAAGCTGTTCTTTATGCCAATATCTATGCTACTCTAATTCACTGTAATTATCACTGTTTATCTTCAATGTCTTAATGATTTATAAAGAGTGGCGCATACAAACAAACGAGTGTGAAGTCTTATGATATTGCTACTGAAGCAGAGTTTCAGTTAGGTCTGTGGTGGGTGAAGGGAGTGACTGCCATTTCTCATAGCCTACCTATACTGACAGCTGAGGTAAGAACAAATAAGGCCTATCAGCGCACACTTGAACAGTTCAGGCCCTGTATACATAAAGTGAGTGAGGATATGTGTGCAACATCAGAGCTCTTTCATATTAAAAATGATCAGATTCAAACAGAAACCCTAAAGAGAAAGTCGCAAGTGGTTTGTCCCCACTTAACCCAGCTTTGATTAAAACTAGGATAAAATCAAATCACCAAGGACCTTTTGAGAGATACCGAACATGTTTATTTGCGCCCCCCCCCCCACCTCTCTCTCTCACACACACACTCGTTCTCTCCGTTCCTCCCTCATTGCTTCTGTCCCTCCCTCTTTCTCTCCCTCTATCGTTCCTCGGACAGCGCATATTCGCTCGTATTGCCTATCAGAGAACAAGACGGAAAACGACAGGGCTGTTCAAGGATTGCACTGACTTGCTTGCGGTGTCCCGCGGAACATCAATGTTCCACACCTGGACGGGTGCTTGACAGGTAAGTTTGAAGCAAAATATATTATATACATAGATTGAAATGTCAGAAACGGGTTGTAGAAGACCAGTTTACTCAGCCTCCCCCTGGACTGTGGAGCTTACGTTTAAACATGTTTCGCCAGCAAATTGTTGCTCCGTTGCAATGGTTAACCAATATCTTTGCCATTTTCCGCGGTATAAATAGTTTTAAGCAAGATTGTACAAATGTTTCTTTCGTTGTGATTTCACTTCGGCTGTCATGTATATAATTGGACAATTTTGCATGACGTGGTTTGCTTTTTCCAAGGGATAGGTGAAATCGCCTTTATAACCTTTGTTTTGCATAGTGGGAATTGACATGCTTCCGAACGAAATGCTGGACTAATTATGAAGCTGTAGACTAAGATGTGGCCATGCTTTGCACAACCTAGTCTGTAGTGGTAAGGAAATGCCTTAAACATATCATGGATATGGACAGGGATATGGTAGGAATAAAAATGTGTGGTGGGGATGTGACGTGATGGCACGCCAGCGGTCAGTTGTTGAAGTCAAGGAGGAGAGACCCCCTCAGTATGGCACAACACACGGTGATGGCTCAGCTATTTCCTTGACAGCTCCTACTCCCCTAAGAACGAGGCAACTGTCTTAACCAAATGTGCATGGCGAAGCGGTTTGCCTATTAAGGGTACGGAATGAGCGGGCCAGACTTGGTGACATACCTTAGCGAATAGATGTTTAAACGGGCAGAGGAGAGTTGAGTATGTAGAAGCAGCAGCATAAAAAAGGCTGAGCACAGATTATGTCATCGCATGAGGAGGAGAATCGCCGCGCCAAAGACCTTACGTAAATTAAAGATACGCCGAAGTACAGATCTGCGCCATTTATTGTGCGAGGCTTTGAGCGCATTTGGAGATTCGGTACCACAGACTGAACACTATTGTGTCATGACTTTAAGGCAAGATATTTGAATTACAAGTACAGCAGCATGTACTCTCTACATAAATGATCATGCAAAATACTTACAGTAATAGAGAGTGTGCCGACAGCTCCAACTCTTAATTTGTGCTTGGTTTTAAGCATGTTGTTCACATGTATCTGCGTAGAATAATGTGCTGGTCTCATTGTAGCCTACTCATAGCTTAGTGTATTTGCATGATTGTTTACGTTCTGCTGTGTACACTTCAGAGGTAAAACCTCTGTAGGTGCTACAATACCTGTGTGTTGAGGCCATGCAGGTGCTTACTAAGATGCTTTGTTGCGGTCTTGATTTGGCCTGCATTTTCGTATGGCAGATGCTGAAACATCTGGCTAACGTGGTTAAAGGGCAAGAAGTCCTACTGAGCACCCATTTACAGTATTTCTTTTTGCACTGTGAGAGCCTGAGGGCGCTTCAGTTTGACTCTACAATTGTGCTGACTGCAAACCCGACAAGTGTTTCTGTCTGTTGTTTGAGGTGCTCAGTAGCGATTCAACGGGATACATTTCAGCCCTACAATGTCCGACAAACCTCTCCCATTGATCTGTGGCATGTGTCACATAGTGTAAAATGTACACCCCTCCCTTCACTACACATGCTCCTGCCAGAGTTCACTCAGGCAGAAAGAGCAGAAGTAGGCTGATTGTTTTTATTGTCTCACTCTCTCTTCATCCCTCTCTCTCGCGCACGCACACACACACACACTCTCTCTCTTCTCTGTCTCTCAGTCTCTCTGTCTTAAAATCCTTCCATCATGCCATGTCCAGTTTTTCCTCAATATCCTCCATCCTCAGCCTACATCTGTCTTTCATTCCCTCACTCTCCCTCTCCTGCCATCATGTCCTTGTAATTGACTGAAACATATCTCTTCAGTACGAGTTGTCATTTACATTTACATGAGAGTTCCGGTGGAGGGAATCTCCTGTCTCTGCCATACTGTAGGGCAGGGCAGACACAGATGGAGAGCAGCAGTGAGCTCCCCCCTCACCCTCCTCACCCCCGGGCACTGTGGTCAAGGTGGTGACAAATGGTATTCCATGCCACCTGTCATGGCGCCTTGGGATCGATTTGCCCTGCCACTTTTTGGTGGAATTTGTCTCAGTCCAGCTGGCAGGGCAAATTGGAAATTTCTACCCAAATTTGGGCACCGTCAGGGAGCCGCCTCAGTGATATTTGCCCTCAAGCAGCACTGGAAACCATGCCCACATACTGATACTGATGCAGATACACACATGAAAGCACCTAGACACAGAATATGCACACACACACACACACACACACACACAATACAAGTTCTTAATATGGACAAAATCATTAACACGCAGGCACTCCTAACATGAAAACACAAACACTAAAACATGCAGGCATACACACACACACACACACACACTCACAAGCACATTCTCAAACATACAGGCATTTCTAGTTGTAAACACACACACTAATTCCTTGTCGGTTTCTTTTCCCGTGCTGACAGGTTCACACCCCCCTCCATCATCTGAGAGCATAGTGTATGCAAACTCAAACACACACACAAAAACACACACACAATCTCACGCCCTCTTGAACACCTGTAAGCACCTCGAGGGATGCGGGCTCAGTCAGGCTCTGACAAAGTCACTCTGTAGACTGAAAGTCAGCCAAAGCCCCACGTCAGTCTTTTTGCCTGTCAGCCTGTGCCTGCAACAGTGGTGGAGGCCCACAGTGGATGGACGCAGACCAATCTGGAGGGGATTATACTGTAATAGGGGAGATTGACTCTGGCCAGACCCTTGTCAAAATAACAACCATATTAGCCATTGTTTCAGAGCCATGAAAGGCCCAACAACACGAATGAATGTAAACAGTGACGTGTTTTTGACGCTGTGTTGTGTGTGTGTATATGTGTATGTGTGTGTGTGTTTGTGTGTGTGTGTGTGTGTGTGTGTGTGTGTAGGTGTGTGTGCTTGGGTGTGGGTGTGTTGGTGTATGTGTGTATTATTCTCTTGGGGCTTGCTCAGACACATCATGGCATGAAAATAGCCTAACCTCTGCCCTCACAGTCTCTCCCAGCCTCGCATGTCTTTGTGACGTTATGTCAGTACTGAAAGTGTGGGTGCCCCCAGTGGTTTCACAATGGCACACACTCAACAACAACCCCCATCAAATAAAGCTTCAATTGCTTTGCTTCCTTTTTACCATGCATAGCTTTGGTGATGTTTATGACAGCCATGGTGAGTGACATTTGTGTTGGTTAATGTCAGTGCCTTTAAGCTGTTGCTCTCCCAGGGTAGAGTAAACTGCAGTCTCCGCCTCATATTTTATGGCTATTGTCACAGCTATCACCCTTAATAAACATAGACAGTTTAGTTTCATCAGAGAAAGAATAGTCTTGTGGGCAGGGGATGACAGCTTTGGTTCACACATTTGTAATAATGTAAAGCCAACTATTTGGTTTTCTTCCATAGTCCTTGAAATCTTTAGATGTTAACTCTAGGAGGCACCAGCTGGATTGTAACACATTGTTAGCATTCCTGAAATGTGATGCTTTATTTTTTTTTTTAAGTGTGACTCCTGCTGTGTTGTTCATCTGATGAAGTCGATGGTGTGATATTTCTCGTCCAGCTCTGTTTGATATGCCTTATGTATACACCGCAGCTTGCCATGATACTTTTTTGTGCATTTCCGGACTTTATCAGGGCTGTTTAGCTGAAGATTTCCCTGTGAAATCCCTTCTTCTAATTTACATAGCCTTTGTAGCTCCAGAGCTGCGGTAATGGATTTTTTTTTACCTAGGAAACTTTAAGAAGGTTTTTCCTCAAGCAAAGGCAAGCAAAAGCATGTTTCAGGGAATGTAATGTGTAGGATGAACTGTACTATAGAGGGAAGAATGAGAAGCAGTGGTATTTAAAGGTAGCCACATCAATTCAAGAAAGATGGCTGCCTTTCCACACAGAAAGCCTAGACATTGCGATGAGCAACCTTAAAAACTCTGGTAGATTGTAGAAAAGTGGGTTCTTGTATAAGAACTGACTGCCTGCCTCCATTGTCTGAATGATTTTACCATTTTCATGTAGCTAGCTCATTGTGTTAGACACAATCATTCTACATCTAAAGCTATGAGGTAGGCAACTTACCTCTGGCTGCCAGCGTATGGTTCACAAGCCCAGTTCTCATAGATACTCTTGAATTTTTCGAACCTGATAGATTTACCTGATAGCATCATAGTGTCAACGCAGTCCATCACCCTAGAGCAGAACGCCCCAATGCGTTCAGTCATCTCAGAGCAGAGTTGTAATGAAGGTTTTTTTTTAGAGTTAAGTTTGCTCTCCGTTTGCCGAAATTTTTCTTTTCACTGACATTTTATACTATGAGCTGAACCAGTTGCTATCAACTTTTCACTATCAACTGCAATTTAATTAAATTCACTCCAATGTTTTTAATTCAAATGAATCCTTATGTAGAGATTTCAGACCACAAATCAATATAGTGATAATTGACTTTCATGTTAATGCCTAAGGTCCTTCACACATGGCCATGTCTCCTTTTTTTGGCTTGTGAATTGCAAGGGCAGAGGCTTGAGATCATGGTTGTGCCTGACAGCTACGGATGCCTTCCTGGGCATATCTTGACATTCACCACCCTGGAAACAGACACGTCAGTCTCCTGTGTCAATCAGAACCGCAAGCCCCCCCTTCTAGTCTGAGCTTCAAAGCTGCTGTTGTTTCAAAGCAGAGGTGGCACATCTGTTCAGGTCAAGGTTTTTGCTGCCACAGCAGTGTGCATGTGCCTGTGTGAGTGTGTGCGAGTGCTTTGTGTACATATTTTAGATAGTTTACCTTGTATTGATGTATCTAAATTCCTACACATAATATGCATATGCATCCTTAGGTAATGTGTTTATGACTATGAGTGACCTCGCTATGTGTCTCTGTGAATGTCCACATGTCCACATGTCTATGTATGGGTGCACAGTATGCGGGGGAGTTTTCTCAGGAATCCAGTTTGTAGCATACGTTTTATATTGCAGCTAACATGCTTGATACTGTCATGTTGACTTTAAACCGACTCACATTAATCACAACATTACACATAATTACACGAGGTGTGAATTTCATGTGACTAATTTAAGTGAATCACACACATGTGCCGCTCCTCTAGTAGATGCAACGGGAGAAAAAAACATAGCACTATTCTTCTGTTTGAGTAGTCCTGTTTGATATACATATGTGATGAATAGGTGTTCATTTTGTGGTGCTGTAGGTAGGGGAATTCCTATTGTGGCCGATCAATGACTATTTCTGATTACACTGCCTGACATGAGATTCAACAACAACGCACAGATGGCTAGTGGCAGTGGCAAATGCTTTGCATGATGCACTGCATGTTGCAAAGTGTGTAAATAATGTGAATTCGAAGTGAATATAGTGTGACCATGATATTTGATAGGAAATAAGATTCAGTGCTTTTGAAAAAAAGATTTTTCAAAATGAATGGTTTGTACGTGTGTGTGTGTGTGTGTTTGTGTCATCATACATAATATATAATGTTATGTGGATTTTCTATTTATGTTAATGTATGAGTGCATGTTGGTGTACAGTATGTGTTTGTCTGTTGTGTGCATGTTTGGTGTGTGTTTGTTTGTGCGGGAATCTGTGTGAGTGCTTCCTGAATCACAGCATAGGCCAGCGATTCTCACATGTATTTGCAACTCAAATCAGCAGACATCAATCAGTGCAACAGCGAGCAACGCAAGAGGGAAAACCTGTCTCCCATAGTCAGTGTTCTTCCTTGTTTCAAGTCTTTCTTGCTCTCCATCTTTCTGTATCTCTCTATACTTTCCTACTTCTACTTTCTCTTCTTCTCTCTATCCCTCCCTTTCTCTGTCCTTTTCCCCATTCACCTCTTTCCACCTCCTCTCCATCTCTCTCTCTCTTTTTCTCTCTCGTCGATTCTCTCTATCTCTCTGAGTGTTTACTCAAGCATCCTCTCTGACACCTCACCTCCATCCCTTGTGTTGGCACTTCATTTGAAATGCATCAGCAGCTGTGGGCCAATCATTACTGCATATGAGTGCCATGTCGCCACTCACTCGCTAACATTATTCATGGTGCTGGGTACAGCAGCCCAGCCCAGCCCAGGCTGAAGCGAATGCCGAGATGTTAGTTTGAATTTTTCTTTGGGCGAGATCAGAGATGGCGATGGGAGTGATAGTGTGGTACGTGGCATGTGGGGGTCAGCGTTGTGGACTAGCTAGTGGGGGTGGCGGCTGTCGTCGCTGGTTTTCACCCTGTGGAATGTTCCCTCAGCGTGTTGTTTGTGTAGACGGGCAAATCTGGTCACGTCGCAGACAGGAGGACAGGGCTGTGTGGCTCAGTGCTCAGCCACCACCCCGAGTACAGACCCCAGCAGCAGCAGCAGCAGATAGGGGAAACGGATCTGTTCCGCATCCGCACCAGACCAGAGCCAGATCAGGACCAGATCTGGGGCGGAGACTACTTCCCACGAAACTTTTGGGACCGAACTAGAAGCCTTGTCCCCAACCTCATTCCAGGCCCGTATTACCAGCAGACAGATTTAATTTCCTATTAAACCCACCACTGGCTTAAGCCATTAGAGGCAGGATTGTTGATGGCATTGTGATGTCCCTTATGCAGCATAATTCAGAAGTTAATAAAGTGTGATGGAGTGATCCCATCTATCATCGTCCCTTTTCTGGGGCCACTTTGTTGGTCTAAATTGAATATGTATTGATGAAGAGGAGGTGCCACTCCAACCAACACTGAGGAGCTTGTTTCAGTCCAGTGTGAAGGCTCTTTAAAATGTATTTACTGACATTTTATCTTGGTTTTACTGACTCATCTTTTTAGGCATTACCAGACCTATTTATCACAACTAAATTATTATTTTGTGCATGTCTGTCTGTATTGTAGTGTGATTTGTCTATTGTTGTGTGGTATGTGATCCTGTCTGCAATTAAATTGCCCATTTGGGACAAAGAAATAAAACTGAACTGAACTGTCATCAAAGACGTATGTTGTATATTGTTGCCTCTAAAACAATCTGGTTATACTTGGCCCCAAAGTATAAAGTATTGTTGATAATATGTATGATGATAAAGTATCAAATGCTGATAGTCGCAAGCGGCTCAAGAGTTGTACACGAATGATAACTAGTATAATGATAACTGAAAGTGACCCCGAAGATATTGTTAATATCGTAACTTTTTTGCTGGTATCGTTTTGTAGTTATTGCTCTTGATGTGAATGTCCCTTCACACATACATGTGAGTTGCTAAAGCAATAAATATGTATGCTGGAAGTTGGTAGCAGAGTTACGCTTGTAGCTTGTTTTTGACATTGTAGCTTTCTTTTTTTTCTCAACAACTCATGCCATGTCATGAGCGCTGGCCTCTCACATGCGTCGTCAACAAAAGCTCCTTTTAATGTCACAATGTTTTCCTCACCCCATTATGTTGCCAAGAAATCCCGTATCCATAATCCATAATAAATCGTTTTTTACAAGACAGAAGAGGCCTCACTGCTGTCCTCACAGATTTGTCAGCTGACTGCTGATCGACTTGTGAGGAGCTCACAAATGACTGGATGCCTGCCAGCCACGCAAGGGGCCTGGGGACAAACGTCACTATCCTCTTGGTGCCCCTGCCAGTCCTTAGCATGACTCCCACGCTCACACCCTCTGTCATGCCACATCTAATTCCCCGCTCACCTCCTCCCCACGGGGAGCTCTCCTCCTGTGGTCAGTCTTTCCATGGGAGCTATTTTTAGCGCAAATCTGAGGCAATGTCTTGGTAATTATTGTTGGCAGCAGCTCCACGGTTTTTATATCTCCTTATTAAATCAAGACCCCATGTCCTCTTCACCACTGTGATGCTAGAGAAGGGGAAAGATATTCGTTGCATAGTGTCATGGACTCCCTAATTTGGGTTGGTGTTCCCTTTATCAAACGCCTGTTTCATGTTCAAAAAAACCGAATGAGTTTCAGTTTGTTATTCTTGGGCACGGCTGAGCAAGACCTGTAAACTGAGACTACACTGAATCTGGAGAATCTTTCCCCAAAGGGGAGCGAGCAGTCCAGAGCGTCGCTCCATTTGTGAGATCTGGGCGCAGGCATCTGGCGCCGGTACGCTGTAGCGGTGCCAGATCTGGGCCAAATCTACCTTCCAGTCTGCCTTGCCACATGACATTGTCCTTCCTGAAGGAGAGCGAGCCACAGAGGCCCTGGCATATCTGAGCTGCACTGCTCTGTTTACCCTCCTGCAGTGAGTCATCACTTTTGGAGGAATTCCTACCTAAGTCACTCCTAAATGTGGAAAGGATCCCTCCCTGCAGGATCCACTCCTCATCAGGCCGCCTCCACACCAGTCAGTTACTATCTCACATCGTCTCACACGCCCTCTCTCCTCCTCTTCCTCCTCCAACTCTTTCTTGTCTCCGCCTTCTATCCATCCCTCTCTCCTCTGCTAAACAAACCTTGCCTATTTCCTAAAGGGAGCAGGCCTGCCTGGCACTCTTCCGTACCGCGTCATGTGTGTGGCTCGCTAGAGTATGCTTCACGCTTCATTGTCTTAAACTATGCTGACAGTGCACTTCTCTCAGCCTTCTCCTGGTTCTATTCATAGGTTGGCGAATATCCTCGCTGTTCTGCGCTGGTGGTACTACAGTAGTATATAAGCTAGCTTTATTGTTGGTGGGAGGGTGCGTGTGTGCTGCCAAGCGGTTTTAGGCTTAGATGAGGATAGGTGTGCAAGCTTGGGGGATGAAAGCTTGTCTTTGTGGTTGTCTTGTGTTTGAAGTTGGTCTTGCTAGAGCTGTAGGGTTAAGAGCGGGGATTTCATGTTCTGCGCACAGAACCGCACTCTAAAAGAGGAGAAGAAAATTATGAAGGAGGGAGGAAAGGAGGAAAGAGGAACGTACAGGATTTAATTACCTTGTCAAAAGATAAAAGAATCACGTCTCTCATTGGCCCCTGTGTAAACAGGGACATTTGATTACAGCCATCGCATGTTTTTGTTTAAGAGACCCAAAGGAGTCCCACAGGGTAGGTGCAGCAGATGCTCCATGGTGTGCAGGTTATACGACTCGGCTGCAAGACACAACATGACGGCTTGCTATAATTGGATGGCGGGGCAGAGGAGTCATACGCTGGAAGTTGTTCTCCATCAGGGTTCCCACCAGATAGCTCTGCTTGTTTTTGCTCAGCGGTGTCTGTCGAGGATGTTTGTTGTTCATGCAATCGCGGCGACTCCCCGTCCCTTTGGGGTTGCTGTGCGGTGTACAAACTGGCTCAACTGGTTCTATCCAGAGCTCCTCTGTACAGTACACTTCTCTGTTCTCATCTATTGGCCAATGATGAGATCTCCTGTGGATTGAGGGAATTGGTAATAGAAGGCCAAGTTGCACAATATCATTTTGACAGCACATGAACTCTTCTCTCTACAGTACATCATTTAAAGAGTCTATTTTTTCTCATGATCTTTTTTATGCAAATGTGCTTAGTTCACATCCTTTGCTAATACTTACATTCCCCTGTTAATAGCATAGAGCTACGTCTCATCCTAATGTGCTCTGGCTTTTCACAAGGACACATCACTTTTTTATGGTAATGTTACTAAGAGCTGCAGAATCATGGCTGTCTTACTCACAGAATATTTGTTCATGCATTGCTTAAAGAAACAAGCTGGGTATTATCATGTCTCTTTATGTGTGTAAAGCATATTATCCATAGCAATTGTATAGTGCATGGTAACTATTTTACCACCATGTGTGTTTGCTAAGTAGCCTGGCCCCGCCAACCTAGATCTTCTTTCAGGGAGATCTAGTCTGGAACACCATAGTTCATAACCATTTCCCTCAGACAAGAAAAATGTCAGGCCAATCACCGACGAGAGGGGAAGACGAAACCGAAACTTATTGTGATAAAAAGACGCAGCAACACTTGCAAACATCAAAAAACACAGTTGGAAAAAATCAGAAATATATTTACAGCAAAGGTAGACCCACATACATTGTTTCCTGACTGTTTGGTGCTGTTTATTGTCAGTTTGTAAAGTAGAAAGTAGGATGTCATTGGTAAGGCTGGACCCATGATTTCAAAGTTATACAAGTCGCGATACAAGTGTTGCAAACGTGTCCCGAATTGAGAGTTACCAGACTCTATTCACTGGATATTCCAGGCTATTTGCTCAGTGCTGAATGCTGGCAAATGTAAACTAAATTAAAAAAAGGATGGTTTTCTTTAGCTGTCTCCACTGCTTCAATCTTACTCTGCCTTGTACGCATTACAAATTGCAACTGAAGCCAAAGATTGTTAAGGCGGAGCAAGATATTTCATCAGGAGCCACTTCCGGGAACCTGGATCGCACGGGGGGGGGGGGGGGGGGTCAAAATCCCCCTTTATGCAGAGCAGAGGCAGCGACTGCTCCATTGAAGTCTATGGGCATAGCTCAGAATTTCACCACATATAGGTCTTGGTTCTATAGAGAGGGCACGTTTTCATGATCCTCAAACCCTTCTGAACATTTCAGGTACATTTTAGCATTTTTGAGCAATCCAGTCTGGAGAAAATCAACCTTATAGGTGTGCGCCGGTTATTTATGCCAATGCTGTTGGCCGGTTGCAACTTACGGTCGTCAATACGTCATCGACACGCCTCTTTATGCAGACAGGATTCGATCCCCATTTCGCGCCCATAGACATGAACTACGACGAAAATGCTCCGCCTTAAAGAAGCCCTATGCAAGTCTGGTTATTCCTTCGCTGTTTCTGGGTTTTCGCCTGATTTGGGCTCGCATTTTTCACGACATAGCTCCCCCTGCAGCTTCGGTAGCAAGTGACTGCTAGCGAGCTAGCCATCAAGAAACCAAGCTGAACACATACAGGGCTCACAATAAAACGGTCGAGCAAACACATTGTTCAAGAGACTATCAAACCACATTACAAAAACGTTCACCCAAGGGTAGGCTACCTACAATTTCAGCAGCAACAAAGCCAAGTCGGAGTCCATTTTGCAGTCTTCTTAGAAACTACAATCTGACTACATTTTCGAGTCCTTCCGCCGAAGCACTAGGGGGAGACGAAGCACCCACCAAACGACCCAAAAAGTGTTGTAGAACCATCAGAATGACTCTCAACCTGCATAATTAAGGTCATTTTTGCTAGAATTGTTGCATAGGGCTTCTTTAACAATCTTTGCTGAAGCCCTCAAGTTTTCTTTTCCTCACAAATCAACCTCAGCAGCAGGTTCTCTAATGAACCGCCTAACTCAATTAAAACAGGGCCAAAAAGCTTTCATCACATTAGATTAACAAGCTGCTTTGTCTGTGTGAAGTCTTTTTATTTTAGCTCACAGGTGCTAATGTAGGTTTGTAGTATTTCAGGGTTGTGTCAGTGTGGTGTGCCTGTTGATTTCGCTGATTTGTTGCGCTGTGGAGAAATGGCATGTTTCCCTGTACTGGCACCTGCATGCCAAGCTGCAAACACACTCTCCAAAATAAGCCTCTCGCCATGTCGTCATCCACACCATCACCCCATGCTAGGCTACTCTCTGCCACATGTCTATGGTGGCTGAGAAGGAACAATATTAGTAACGCACCATTTCCATTACGTTGCGTGCAGTCACATTAACATAACTGGAGCTAGCTCATTAGCAGTGTATTGATTTCTTAATGAGGCCATTTTAACGGTGGTCATTTGGCGGAGTCCTCTGGTGACTTTACAGTTCTCGACTTCCTCGGTCTGTCATCTCTGCACTAGCCTTTGCAGCTAATCACTGTTATCTCCGAGCCCATCATTCAAGCCCAAGCACATAATCTCACTGACCTTAAAGAATGGCTGTGGATCTGACTTGTGGTGGCAGCTCTTTTGTGGAATCACTGCTATTGACTCGCCTTTTGTGGATTCTTCAGACTAAGACGCATGACACTACCCTCTCGTGCAGTTCTGGATGCTTAACCCCTCTCTTTCAAGGCATTGATTGCTGCCACACTGACTCTGTATCCGGCTGCATGGGCGTTTGTGTGCGCCATTGACAGTGTGATGTGATCTTCTATATATTTGCCCCTTTAGTAGTTAGTTACACTCTGGCTGAGCAGTGATCCTAATAAGGAGATGAATGGTGCTTTACACGTTGAGCCAAAACTGAATGGTGCTTTACACGTTGAGCCAAAACTGGAGCCTTGTCCAAGCACTGCCTGGTCAGAGAGAAGCCTGTGTTTCTCTCTCTTTGTCTCTCTATCTCTGTTTCTCTCCCCCCCCTCTCTCTCTCTCTCCTCCTCTCTCTTTATCTATCTATCTATCTATCTATCTATCTATCTATCTATCTATCTATCTATCTATCTATATAGATAGATAGATAGATAGATAGATATATATATATATGTGTGTGTGTGTGTTGGTGTGTGTGTCTGTCTTCAAAGCTCCATTGTCCTTAGACAGTCATCTCTCCAGCATCATTAATCATTTTCTCTGTGCTTTTTGCATTCCCGCTTCCTTCCCTTCTGCCCAAGGCTAGCCCCACAGGCATGCTACATTCCCAGAGGCCAGCCGGACCGGGCCTAGTGATGGGAAAAAGCCAGAGCAGGGAAAGCGACAGAAGAAAATGAAAGGTCAAAGACTGAATGAAATAATGTTTCCATGAGCTACCAAGCCTCTCGCTTCACTCATCCTGGGAATTAGAGAAACTAATGGGTACCAGTGAGGAGACAGGAGGGAGAGAGAGAGAGAGAGAGAGAGAGAGAGAGCAGAAGACAGAAAGATGAGCGAGAGAAAGGGAGAAAGGGAGAGAAGCAGAAGAGAGAGAAGAAAAGAGGAGACAGTGAGAAAGAGACACAGAAGAAAGAAAGAGAGAGACTAATCCCATAAAAAGCTGTCAAAAATGACAGTCTCCCTGTAAGAATATACTGTATATAAACATTACAGATATGGTCCTCCTGTTTGTCCTAATTTCTTGCCTGTAGTTCAGTATAATTAGTGGGTTTGATCCAGCAAGACCACAGGATGGGCTTGCGGAGCAAGCCCACTATTGTTCTTCTTAAGTTTACTTTATTTATTATTCCTTTTCACTCACTTTTTGGACGAACTACTGCTCCTAGACCGTTTGAGCTATCGACGCAGTTCGAACTCCAAAAATTCAGGCCCGAACCGGTGTAACTTGCTTGTTACTTTCGTGTCGCTGGCCCTTGTCGTTTTCGCGGTATTCCCGTTTTTCGGCGTTTTTGGGCCCCATTGAAATGAATGGCGGAATGTTCAAGGATTCTAATTCCGATTGTGACATCACAGCTCTAATTGTTTAAGCTTGCACCTGGCAGAGTTCTAAGCCATCTGGCAATGTCTAATGGGCTGGGCTGGGCTGTCTGTGTATATGAAGGTGTGTGCATGTAACCTTTGACCTGTATGTCCGATTTTCATGAATGAGGTACCGTTGGAATCCTCGAATGAAGCCCAGTTCAATGCCTTGCCAGCACCAAGTGTAAAGGTCATGTAAAAAAAGATTCTTGTCTGCCATCTTTTTTTAAAGTGAATCCATGTTCATACAGGTCATTTAAAAATAAATAAATAAATAAATTCCCAATCCATTAAGCCCCGTTTAATGCCCAGCTAGCTCCATTCAAACTTAATCATGTAAACAGTTGTATAGATTATAACATTAAGAAACACACATTCATTCAGATATTATGCACATCCACGCATCACTACTATTCAAGTTAAGTTACTTATCATTGCCCGGCAAGAAGTCCACAATCAATTCAATTGTCTTGCCACGATCTGTGGAGCTTAGCCTGGCGAGCCAGACCCACATTAAAATGTAGGGTCTGGGCACTCACCGTTCGCAGTGCTCAGTCCGAGGGGCGGGATAATCAGTTGTCTTTCAAATTCCCTCTGCACGCAATAGGACGCAATAGGATATTTGTTTTCAAGTAGCAGGGAATTCAAGCCAAACCGTTGCAACTCTGTCATCAATCATTATGTTAAGCCCACCAAACGACTCTATACACCAGGGGTCCCCAACCTTTTATGTACCATGGACCGGTTTGATTCCTATTTTTTTTTTCACGGACCGGCAGGGGGGTTTGGGGGTTCCATGTTCCATATGTGTTGTGCATGCATTACTTGAAAAGAACTAGCTCCAGTTATGTATGAACAGTGAAGGTAACGATCTCTTGTGAAAAACGTGAACTTGAAGAAGTGAAAATTGAACAATATGAACTATGAATATTGAACAACTTGAAGCTACATCTATAAGTGTGAACATGCTTAACAAAATATGGGAACAAAACATGGGAACTAAACGTGCATTACGAATATAATCAGTGGGAGCCCTGCTTGTTTCCCTGCAACAAGAAGCTTCCATCTGGGGGTGATGGAAGACAGTGACACCCTCAGTGTGTTTGAAATGTCCAGTCGATTGCGCAATTTGTCTAGTTGCAGTCATTGCCGAAAACCCGGCCTCGCATACATACGTGGTGGGAAACGTTTTCAGCGCTTTTACGGCTATCTCGGGATATTCTGCTTTGTTCTTGATCCAAAAACCCGCCAGAGGTTTCCTTATACACACTCTTAAGGCCACCGTCATTTGCAATTTCGATCAACTGCTCTTCCTCCTGCGATGACAAGTTAGGACTATTCGGGATATTGACAAATGGGTTGCGGACCCACTCATTGGTTTGCCGTGAATCTTTGAAGGATGGGAAGTAACGCTCAAACTCATTTGAGAGCGCAACAAGGTGATCGCGCACCAGCTGTGAGAGAAAGGGCCCTGCCTCAGTCTCTCCCAAAACCCCCACTACTTTTTGGAACATATCAAATACACCCCGGTCCACTCGTCGTCCCTACAAATCAAGCTTGGCTTTAAATGCAGCGACTTTATCTGCCAGTTTAAAGACAGTCGTCATTCTCCCCTGGAGTGACAGGTTGAGGTCATTAAGCAACCCGAATATGTCACACAGGTAAGCGAGTTTTGACACCCAGTCCTCATCACTAAAATGTGCAGCTAACGGTGACTTTTTTTCTGCTCTCGCAACTCAAAAACTCTGGCCAGTGACCTGCTAAAGATGCTTGTTTTTTGTTGCTCATTCTAGCAGTTTAGCTAACTTCGTGTGACACTACCGTTCGCCAAGAACTGATCAAGTGAAGTGAGCTGACCTGAGGCTGCGCAGCGCTGAAGGCAATATGTAAAAGTGTTGAAGGCAGGACAGACAGACGTAAGAAAATAGACCTTGCAAAATGCAAACATGCGTGCAATCAAACAACTGCATATAGGCCTATGCCATGTAAAAACGTGACATTATTGCGAATTAAATTTAGTTTTTTTTTAAACTCATGTCGTAGGCTACGGCCAGTTAGGAATGTCCTGCGGCCCGGTGGTTGGGGACCGCTGCTATACACGATTTCAAAGGCCTGATTAAGTTTCGATTTCTGGAGCTCACAAGCCAGCGGAGAGTTGCTAGACTAGCCCTGGCGGCAAATATAATTCACTGCCGCTAGGAGCGTGACTAGATTTCTAGGCTATGTGGAGCTTACAGACAATGTTGAATTCTCAAAGGTTCTGTATGCTATTTAAAGCCGACCTAACGATGAGTCCCTTCATGACGGTGTGTTGTAATGCATTCTGGGTGCTGTGCTGTGCTGTGATTCGACGGCTCTTCACCTGACCCACCAAACACCGATGCTTGAACTAAACGTAGTAAAAATAAATCGCTACACCAAGGCTCCAAATAGCAACACACTTACACCGTAGCATAATGAGGGTATCTACATGTAAACTGAAGCATTGAGAACTGTGTAAGTCTACAGGCAGTTTATTAAAAAGAAAAACAGTACCGTTCACGTCTCGTTCACATATACAGACGGGCGCCATCTTGGGAAACAGAACTCTCTAACTTAGTAATCAAGGATCTTTGTTATGAACGTGTCGGGTCAACGTCAACGATAAGTAAGTTAGGCTAACGTAAACGTTAGCTATTTGCTGTTGTCATATGCTTTACGTGATGGCCATTCATCACACTGTTTGGATATTTCTTGGCAGTCTGAATCAGAATTACCTTAGCTCTCAGTAAGTTACAGTTTATTATAGTCATGTGATTTACATAAAGTAGTAAACAACAGTAATGTTAATAAACGTGTCAACAAGTTAGATTCTACCCCACAAGCCACAATACTGAACGTTCAAGTAAGCGTTAGCACATACAAACCTATTAACAGAGAGGGTTAAAGCGGAGCTAGTAATCAAGGATCTTTGCTATTAATGTTAGCTAACATGCTAAGCATTGAAAATGAATGCGTTAGCAATAGCCACTGCTGTTTTTGAGCTGACAACTAAGCCCTGGAAATGCGTTAACGTAATCAGCCAAATTGACTCACTTCTTAAGACCCTTGGTATGGTGTTACAACGATGTGGAGTCGAAATGTAAATTGTTAGTATGATTTTAATGTGTAAAGAGCCCAACCGCGATTTTGCAATGAAGTGAATGGAGTCATTTTAGGTACTACTTTCACGAGGTCTGTAGTTCTGTCAAAATGTATCTTATATTTGAACAGACTACATGGTTATCTTCCTTAGACTTCGTAGATGTAGTTACTACAATTTGGAGGCGAAATTCGAAGTGTAAATATGGTTTTAATTTGTAAACAGAACAACCGCGATTTTGCGAGCTAGAAAAAAGGAAGTGAATGAATGAAAAAGAAAAAATTATATTTTACATTAGTAAAGCAGTACTCTGATGTGCATGCTTTCACAAACTTTTGTGAACAATCTTGGCACTTTAAACATTGACTGTTTTGAAGTGCATGTATAGCAATATAGTATAAAAATAATAATAGTTGTGATATCATTACAATTTGATGGGGGGTGGGAGGAGGGGGTGGGTTCATGTAGGTGGGCCCTATGACCCCAAAGTATGCCTTGACTGGGCCTCAGGTCAAAGATGTTTGAGAAAGGCTGATGTAGACGACAAAGCAGCAAGGAGGCATCGTGTGATCATTTAAACAAGTTTTATGACAATGTCGATGAGGGTGGGAAAAATCGTACATTTCTGTGCAAACCTTGCCCGCACTTCAGTCACATTCAGTCACATTGTCTTTTAAGAAAATGCAGTCCATTTTTCGGTTCCAGCAGCCAACAACCTCAGAACTGACCCTTCAGGCCTCTCAGGAGGCGCTGGCCTTCTAACCTAGTGACCACCATAGCAACCAGCATGATTGCCCTAGCAACCAGCATAGCAACCACAATATTTATGCGTTTTAGCTTATTGGATGTTGCATTAATGCAGATAACTTTTGATCCGTGTGCCCGATTTTCATAAATGAGGTACCGTTGGAATCCTTGGATGAGGCAGAGTTCCATGCCTCTGATCAAACCCACTCTTGCAGTTCCTCGGAACCGCAAATCTAGTTTCTTCAGTCCTTCCTTCCTTCATTTATTCATTAATTCATGAATTTATTCAGGTCTGTTGTTCTCTGAGCTGAAGGAGGCACAATGACTGTCATTTTTCTGATGCTTTGATAACAGTGATTAGGACTACCTGAGAAAAGACAAGTGGAAGTCTCAGGACAAACCTTGGCATCAACAATACGGGTCAGAGATTCTCAGTTTAAGTTTCACATCATATCAGTCCTAATAATCATTTGGCCCATGTCACCAAATGATCACCAATACCTGTGACAGAAAATCATGTGCAATGTTAGGACCAGGAAACCAAAGAAAGAAACTCCAATTTCCTCTCAAAACTGCCAAAACAAACTACTTATTGGTGATGTTTATCCAGAATAGAAAATAGTTTAGATGGCTGACTCTTGCTGGATTTCCCTCGGATGTGCTTAGCAGAACATTCCCTCTTTTCCAGAGGCCAAACCGCTTTTCAGCAGAGCAAGAGGCGCTTGTGCCACTTTTCCAGAGGCATCTTAACATCAGGCCTTTGTTCCATTATGCATATATTCATTATGAATATTTCAGGTCGCGGCAGTCCTATGGCATTCTTCACAGATTGCATGTTACTCTAAGACGTGATGCGAAAGCTGTGTCTCTCCTTGTCCTGATCGACTGCAAACCAGCCCCAGAATGCTTTTCTCTCTGATTGGAGTTTGGTGTAATTGTTTTTGACATGGGTGTTAAAAGTGCATCCCTGGGTTATTCATGAAAAGAGAATCCACGCTGACTTTCCCCGTTCATACCGTTATTGTGAACCTTGGCCTTGAGTAATTATGGTGGTTGTTACTCTGTGATGAAGGAGGCTTTGCCACAGGGTCAGTTTTGTTATACCACTCTCCCTCTGCTCCCAACCATGCAACTGTGTGCAGTTAATTATGCAGCAGAGGGAATATTTAGTAAACATTAAAAGGAGATATGTTTTTATAGTCGAAGCGGGCACACTGCCGTGTTCTTTTGTCCTTATTTGGGATTGTGTTTGCTACGACTCACTGAGTGTGTGTGTGTGTGTGTGTGGCTATAAAACACTTTCAGGCATGGAGATTAATGAAGGAGACCTTATCACAGCAGTGCGGGACTGGGAAAGGGCCACGGAGACAAGTAAAATTTAATTTCAGCTGAGAGCTTTATTTTCAAGAACCACGCAAAATGGCAGTTTGAAAATGGCACCCGCGTCGGGCATTGGGGCGTTTGTTTTTTGAAAAGAGTTTTGTGTGACTCCACCTAGGTGTGCACTCAAATAGCCCGCAGGCATGCAGATGTTTGAATCAACACCAGTGGCCATAGTCTCTGCCTAGCCAGAATACAGAATGGACTGTAGCAGCCGAAGTTACATGAAAAAAAAAAAAAAAAAAAAACTGAACGGTTGAGCGCAAATATGCATTTCCACATACGCTCTCCTCCTGTTTACTGAGGTCATGACACGTGCCATCTCATCATTAAGTGGAGATATAAATGTGCAGTAAGTAGTCTAAGCTGTGCCAGTGATAGGTTAAAATGAGAAGGCTGCTCAGGTTTTAAACCTGGGTGGAGGAGCACACAAATAGCAGACGGCTCAGTGGCTGTGTGTCTGCTTATCGTCCTCCAGCCTGGGCTGTCTCCAAATGGGTCTCGATAGCGAGTGGCACTCATTGGAAAGGCCTGGTGCTCCACCCCCACCCCATCTGAATTAAATTGCATAAAGCCTTATCTCAGTGCTTAAGGCGGCACAGGAGGGAATTTTTCCATGGAGTCCTGGATCCCCTGCCTACCCGTGTCCGCCTGTACGTTTCCACAGCAACCGGGTCAGTTTTAGCTTATGCTCGGCCCAATGAGTGCTTGTCTCGGGCATGTTGTCAGTTGATGGTGGCTGCTGTGGCAGTTGAGATGGGGAGGGAGGTTTATTTGGCTCCTTGCTGTGAAGGACGGCCAGAAACAGTGACAGCTAGCTGATCGGCCGTCGGGCTCAGCATAGACTACTCTGAGGAAGAAACAGACCAACAAAAGTCAGCACTCACACACTGGGTAGGGTTTTGTGTGAGACTTTGTTCGGGCAGTCAAGAGTGCATCTTATTCAGGATAATAGATGCTGGTGGGTCACTACTCAGTGCCTGTCTAACAGCATCTATAGATGCCAACATATCTTTTATATTTATTATAGTGTCTGTAGCGAAGGGAGAGAGCAGTGCCATTGAACCCGGGTCTCCGGGGCACTAAACCTGCAGCTTGACTGCAACGGCAAAGAGCCAGGCCCATTGGTATGGCAGTCAGAGCGCATACTCAACTGTAGTGGCGGTACTCCGTCACAGTGTCCATCACTAAACTATCTAATGGATCAGAGGGATCTGAATTAGGAAGACACTGCACTTTCAGTATAGCCTGAATGTTGTTCTAAAATGAAATACCATTAATTTTACATGATGAATAGTCCTTAGCGGGGACATTGATCACTGTACTTCTCTGAGTGACCATCAGTCTCTTCTTTGTTTACGACTGGACAGGTACTTGAAAAGAAACAGTCCTCAAGTCGTCCTCTAAATTGCACTGTAATGACTGTTCAGTCATTGACCTCTGGGCAGGTAGCACACTCTGAGAAGCGTTCAGACTGGGATTTATTTTAAAGTTCATACAAATGATCAAGATGGCAACTCAAAATTAGTTTTATAGACCAAGGTCACCTCTTTGGAGTATGCAAAGTGAAATAAAAATGAATATGAACAAATCAGTGAAGATTCCGTTGGCAGTTCAGTAACTGAACCAAGGTTAGATCCCTCAAGAGGCACAGACACAGATGGTAGTGAAATATACCGTAAGCAATAACTCATCTTTACAGTCAAGGCATGACCAGACAACATGTTAGGGCGTTTACTTGATGTGTTTTAACTTCATCGCAGCTCTTTTTTCTGATCCATTAAAGATGGGTGCGCATTAGTCATGGCGTTCACAGGCTGAATGGGTAGAGGAATGAAATCAAATATCATAAAGGATATAAAGTGATTAGCAGGCCATTTCAGGACGTTCGAGCCCAGCTCTTCCCAGCACGCATTGGATGCAGCTGGGCTGTGTTTCTAGCATTATTGTTTCCCACTAACAGGCACATTAGATCTAAGTGGGGTTGATTGACATTTAGTCAGTAGCCCCTAGCCAGACTCTGTAATGCTAATGCACTGCTGGCATGGATAGCACAGTGTAAGCAGTAGAGAGGCATCCAGGCTTCACAGGCCCGCAAGAGATGAGCAACATCCTGTTTTTACCCATAAGACACCTCTGTGCATTTGTCATGCTGGACGCATTGTGATCTCAGGTTGCTGGCAATAGATGCTTTCTTTAAGATGACATGCAAGTGACCTCTTGTTACACTTTTATGGTTATGGCTTATATAGTCCATGGCTTTTATCCAAAGCGTCCTACAATAATGACAATAAACATTAGAAAAAATATAACAAACAGTTTAAAGTAGATATATAGCTAACATAAAAAACGCTAATAATAGTAATAGACTAAATCGTATTAATAAAATGATAACAATTGTAAAACCAAGCAATTTCTGTTACATGTATGAAATCAAATAAATATAATTATATAAAAAAAAAGCTATTGTAAAACCATCATAATAACAGTGACCGTAAATATATGAAAACCATGACTCTGTAAGGAGAATGAATTAGTTAAATTGACATCTCACTCCACCTGAAGCGGCTCCAGCCCAGTCCTGGTCCTGCTTTGGATTAGATCTGCGGGTTCTGTTTGGTGAAGTTCCACACTTCGATTTATTCGCCAGTAATATGAGCCATGGCCAGTGTTGAGAGCCAAGAGCTGAGAGCCTTGAAATACGATGTGTTTTTGACAAGCATATTCAAATTTAAATTTGAACTTGTCTGCATCATCTGTATTTGTGCTCTGAATATATAACAGGATTTTCTTGGGTTAAAGTGACAGCCCTAGTAATTACATCAATTTCCATAATTTTTCTTCTGACACAGGCTGGTGGGTGTCTTTATGATGGCATATGCTCCATCACTGACAGATCTGGCGTTATGGTCCCCACAGTTAGCTGATTACACTGCACAGGGTTGGGGGTCTTACTGGCATAGATGTGGTGGCCAGGGTTTGGGAGAGCAGGATGGTTTGAGCAGCTTGAATTAGCAGTCACACACTGGCAACGGTCTGTTCTTAGCCTTGGCGTTCTCTGATGCTGAGACATTGTGATCATCAGTGCTGTCGCTGGATACTTTTCTTTGTTTTAATTATTCTCTCTCTCTCTCTGTCTTGTTATTCTCTCTATATATGAAGAGTTCAGATGCAAAACCCTCCAAATCCGTCTGACCACTTTTCTTTTAAATTAGCATTTAAATTCAGGCTCCTATAGGTTTTTGCCTATAAATCGATATTTCAGACCAGGAAGATAGTGGTATTTAGTGGGTTTTGAAGTAAAATTATTTGATTAACGTATACTATGTGTGGAGAGCATCCACTCTCCATCTTTATCTCATTTTTGACGTAGGTGGCATTTAGAGGCTTTTGCATCTGAACCCTTCTGTATAATTCTTTCTGTCTTTCACAGTTGATCTCTCTAGCCTGTTGCTTTATCCAGAATGATTCAGATTAATTTATTAAGTTTGACATGACAGGGTACAAGAGCATAAAAATATAGTTTTTAAAACATTGCAACCAGAATTGTTGACAGGGAGAATAATGGAGTGTATAGGTGGCAGGCTAATGGAGAGGGAAAGAACTGTCCTTTAGCTTCATCAGGTCTTTCGCTAAGTGACGGAAAAGAGGAAGATGGGATTCCAATGAGCAGCAACATTTCTGCACTCTCTCTCCTAAGACAGACCCTTGGAATGTTGGCTGGAATGTTGAAGAACTGAATGAATGAAGGTTAGGTGTATTTGCTGTAGAACAGGGGTCTCCAACCTTTTTGGGAATGAGGGCTACCTGAAGACCCGAAATCATATGGAGGGCTACTCATTTAAACAAACATACCCTCACCCCTTTTTTGCGACGGTAGTCCTCCTAAATAATAGGCCTATGTGATTTTTACTTTTAAATTATCAATATTGTGCAGGCCTATACGTCTTTATATATTAAGCAACTGTATTTTCAAATTTAATATCAATAACCTATGCAACACTACCAACATTTTTGTTTAGTTTGTTCATTTCAAAGTTTGCATGGGGAATCTAATCTATTTTTTTTTTTACAAATCTTTTTGTGCAATTAATAATTTGGGTTACAATTTGTACCCAATTTATACCCACCCACCATTATGAATTCAGGGGTTGTTTAAGTTCTGATTTCAGTGGACAATTCGGTTTTAACATTTCAATAGTAATCGCCCACACCACCCTAACATATGAAAACTCCTTTTAAAGTTATTGCACACCTGAAATGATCCATGATCTGACAAAAAAGGGTAATGCACAGTCCTGCTCAGTCATGCATGCTATAACATTTTCAGCGCTATTATACGGCAGTTGCCTACGGAGGAGAAAAGGCCTGTGAGCTAAAGCAATTGTTTTTCATACCTTGAACAATCATGCAAGAACCGTATTTGACGAACATGGAATGGCCACAGAACTTTTGCAAAGATATGCTTCCATTCGCTACACTAGACAAGCAAGTTTTTCCCCCTTTACTGTCTATGCGTGCGAGCAGCGTGTATGCGCTCCGCTTCCCTTGTTTAAAGATTGAATGGGAAACGGATTTGGAGCCAAAGGCTAAAATTTAACGCAGCTACAATTTGTAAGGTATCACCAATATCAATTTAATGTTACAGATGTATGGCTACATACATTCTTAAAATGGTTCTGGTCTAGACTTAAATATCTATTGAAAACTTAACAATGGAGCGTATTTTTAGAGTGTGATCTGCAGGCGACCTGTTGGCTATTTTTAGAAAGTGCGCTGGGGGCGCCTCATAGCCGTCCCGCGGGCTACCTGGTGCCCGTGGGCACCGTGTTGGAGACCACTGCTGTAGAACATCACATTGGAGATCCGCTCTTTTGTCAACACTGGGATAATGGGTTTTTGGCCTTGACTTAAAAAGCATGTACTTCATGTGAGAATCCCATGACAAGTCAGATGAAATCTGAACTTTAACACTCTGCTGATGTGTTGTCCAGAAATCTTTGGAAATGGAGGAGACGGAATGCGGTCCTCTCTCCTGGCACTGATTACCATATCCTTAGCTCTTAGCTTCATTCATTGCGAGGGAAAACTCCTGTCCTCATTTAGAATCCAAGGCCCTTTGAGTCATTCCAGGGAGAAATCAGTAGCTTTGTGATCGGAAGGTCATCAGCATACTTCACTGGAGGGACTGAGGAAGGCAGATGCAAATCCAGGCTGTTAATGCAGATGAGAGAGCAGTAGGGATAATAGCCCACCCTGTTTATCCTCCTGTATTTCCGCCTCTCTCTCTCCCCACATTTGTCTTGTTTTCTCGTTCTCTTTTTAGTCTCACTCCATCCTCGTATCCTTCTCCCTCCTGCTCTCTTGTCTGTCTATATGCACCCCACAGACACACTTACACACAAACGTACTCTTGAGCTCTAGTTCTTATCGTCTGGCTGGACAATGTTTAGATGGCACCTCAGCCAATGAAAGCATGCGTGTGTATGTGTGTGTGTGAGTGTGTGGTAGCTTAGCCCCTGGGCATGAGGAGGACAGTGGGATTTTCGAGGTCATTTTTAAACGCCACTGCTCCTGCCTTGTGCTTGTGTCAGCCAAGAGACCCCCCCCCCCCCCCCCTTTCTCTTTTCTCTCTCTCAGTCACAGACAGACGTGGCCGTGTGGAGAAACAGCCTTTCATTCCGCCCAGTTCCTTTCAGCCGGGCCACACCATGAAACGCGTGGCGCGCACCACGCTGCCAAAGGCAGGAACAAGAGAATGAAGGGATAAGAGAGAGAAGCGTGAAGGATGAAAGGTGTGTTTGTGCTTTGCCCGCGGATTGTCGGGTTGCCTCATGGCAAGCATTGCAGTGTGTTGCCGTGTGTTGCTGTGATACACAATGGGGCTTTGTTTTTTTTTTGTTTTTTTCTGGAGGGCTGCCTGAGTTGTTGCCTGTCTCAAAGTCACTGGAGGCCCCCTGTGTAATGGAGTGTATTTTGCTCCTGCCGGCGTACTAGAATGTTCTGTGAGTGACAAGCTGGACAGACAGGACGGAATAGAGAGAGAGAGAGAGTGATGGGGTGGGATCGGGAAATGACCCAGGTCGGACTCTAATCTGGGTCCCCGTGGGCACTTGGACCCGAATGTGGTATGGACCATGGTCGTATGCACCATAGAGGTTACTGAGGTCCAGACCAGTCAGCATGGCAGCTGAATCACTTCGAACTAAGACAAAGGTAGCCTAACTGAAGTGGAATCTTGTTAACCGTGAAAAACCCAACCAAACCAACTGGCGCAAAAGTTAAAGGCCTATTAAAAAATGACAGCATTTACATAATAATAATAATAATACAAGTCAAAGGCCACTGCAGCGTGGAGCCAATTCATTTCATTTCAATTCAATTAAATTCAAAGAAACAACTTCCTCTCAAAACTTGCCATTCAAAGCACTTTTGCTGACTGCCTCATTCTCCAGTCATCTCAAATGGGTACTTTCGTAGTAGCATTCCATATACTAACAATCACAACATAGCACAAGGTCAAAGTTGTTTCCTTTTCATGTTCCTGAAACAGTTATTAGTGTGGTTCATTCTTAAAATGTACCGATAAAGCACTGGCATGGGCGTTCTCTTTGCTATGTGCTTAAGTATTTGACTTGTTTTAAATTCACCTAAAATATATTTCATGTCAGGGATATATGTCACATTTACTGCAGGTTTTTAAAATGCATGACAAAGCTCTTCTGTCTTGTTAGGGCAACTCGGGCTGTGAAATGTTGCCTGTGATTCAGGAAGACAGCCTTGGCCTAGGATGCAGGAAGATAGATTATTCATGATGGATTAGCAATGCAAGGGAGACAAAAATGATGCTTTAATGTCTGATTTGAATATCCTCTCCAAGAAAAGAAAACCCTTGGTGGACAGACAAAATAAAAAATGACAATCCATCAGCAGAAGGCGAGGAAGCTGTGAGGAGGAGCAAATGATTAAACATGAAAACCCGTCTGCCACCCTCTCTGGTTGCTCTGGTCCGGGAGCTAAGGTCTTTACCTACCTTGAGAGACCGAGAGAGAGAAGAGAGAGGTAGAGAGAGAGAAGAGTGAGAGGATTATGGGTAGTTGTTGTGTGGCAGCTTGTGCTCTTTTTTCTCCCCTGAGCCCTGTGATCTGACAGGAGTGAGTGTGGCATACTTCCCTTCCCGGTGACACTTGTCATACCCAGCTGCACTCAGTCATTTGTCTGTCTGTTTGTTTATTTATTTTTTTGCCGCTTACTTCAGAAGTTTTAATGACTTGGCAAAGAGGACATGCTCAGCAAATGGAAAGGATTCAAAGTGAGATACAACAGCATTCCAGTCGGTTGTGAGGCTGGGGAGAGGTGATGCCTTGCACTGTGTTGCGAGGCGGGACCGCGGAGGTTCAGTGAAGCCAAAGCTGTGTTAGGAATGGGGAATGTTTATTAGCTGTAACCTCAGTTCACAATGTAAACTAAATGGAAGAGACAAAATCTGATGGCTAACCTGCACACTTTTCAGTGTAGTTTATGTGTGTGTGTGCGTGTGTGTGTGTTTGTTGTGATACAAGGTGATATGAGTTAGTGGTATGTGGGTCTGATCAGCTGAAGATAAGGGTCTACAGCATAGGGAGGATCTGTGTCTGTAGTGTGTGTGTGTGTGCGTGCGTTTATGCGTGTGTATGATTGTGCACCTATTGTTAGGAATAATTGTTTGTGTGTGTGTGTGTGTTCAAGAGAGACAGAGATAGGGATCATAAAGGTGGCCTTCTCTAAAGATGTGTTTATTTATCCTGTAGGGGCCTTTGAGCATCTGCATGCTCTCTCTCTCTCTCTCTCTCTCTCACACACACACAAACACACACACACTCACAGCTGATGAATGGGCTGCAGTGCACAAAGCAGCATTATCATGCAGAGGTCAGTCAGGTCAGCTGTGTGCCGCATTCTGGGAGAGGAGAGGATAGAGGCCGAGGGGATGGAGAGAAGAGAGGAGAGAGGATGAGTGGTAAGGTGAGGAGAGGAGAGGTGTGGAGAGGAGAGGTGGGTGAGAGGAGACAGGGAACAGGAGAGAACAGGCAAGAAGAAGAATAGTGATGGCAGCATAAAAGAGAAGCAGAGGGGAAATGGTGAGGAGAAAAGGAGGGGAGGGGTGAGGAGAGTGGAGGAATTGAGAGAAAAGAGAAAGTCAGAACAGGCCCAGGGAAGAGAGGAGACTAGAACAGAGGAGGACAAGGCAGTGGAGAAGGATGGAAGAAAGCAACAGTGTCAGGAGTGGAAAGGATAATGGAGGAGAGCAGAGAAGAGAGAGAATGGAAATAAGAGAAGTGTAGAGGAGAGGACAGGAAGTGGAAGGAAGGAAGGGGAAATGGACAGTGGATAGGCACTGACCCAGAGGCTCAAAGGCTTGCACAGCCCAAAGTGAGAGATCTGGAGAGGAGAGGGCAGCAGAGATTGGGGCCTCAGATGGACACTGAGGGCTAGTCCACACGTACGAAACCGATCTTTTTTTCCTCCGTCTTCCCTGAAACCGCATCAAGAATATTTGCGTCCAAACGGATCCATCTCAACACGACTCAACACGTTACTTCATACCCCAGGCCTATAGGTGGCACTGTTTCTTTACAGAAATTAACCAAAGTTTGTGCTTTACATTACATTACATTACATTACATTACATTTGGCTGACGCTTTTTTAACCAAAGCGACTAACAACATGGTAAACAGTAAGTTTTAGAACAATTCTCACAATTTTAGGACAGTTTAAAAAAACACATTAGAGTACAGTAAGAATAAGTGCGTCGGTGAGTGCTGTATTTTAACAGTTACTTGTCAGTTTAACGGCTGGTGAGTGCTAGGATCAGTAAGACTTGTTGTAAGTGTTGCAATGAGAGTAGATGTTCTCTAAAGAGCTGGGTCTTCAGGAGTTTTTTGAAAGTGGAAAAGGATGTCCCTGCCCTTGTAGGAACTGGCAGTGTGTTCCACCAACGAGGAACAACAGATGAGAAAAGTTTGGATTGGCTTGAGCGTACCGGTGGTAGAGCTAGACGTCGTTTGTCAGAGGAGCGCAGCGGTCTGGAGGTAGTGTAAGTCTGTATGAGGGCATTCAAGTAGGTGGGAGCAGAACCGGAGACTACTTTGTAGGCAAGCGTTAGAGACTTGAATTTGATACGGGCCGCCATAGGTAGCCAGTGTAGCTGGATGAGCAGCGGGGTAACATGTGCCCTTTTGGGTTGGTTGTAGACCAGGCGCGCCGCCGCGTTCTGGATCATCTGAAGTGGTTTCACTGCGCAGGCTGGGAGACCTGTCAGGAGGGCATTGCAGTAGTCGAGTCGTGAGATGACTATTGCCTGAACCAGAAGTTGGGTAGCATCTTGAGTCAAGTAAGTCCTGATTTTCCGTATGTTGTAGAGTGCGAAACGGCATGACCGGGCGACTGAGGCAACATGATCTGAGAAGTTTAGTTGGTTGTCGAGAACAACTCCAAGATTTCTTGCAGTCCTGGTCGGTGAAACAGACAGGGAGTCAAATTTGATGTTGATGTCGTGGTGTATGGTAGGTTTAGCTGGGATGACCAGCAGTTCAGTCTTTGAGAGGTTCAGCTGGAGGTGGTGTGCCTTCATCCATGTAGCTATGTCTGAAAGGCAATCTGAGATCCGTGCTGAAACCAGGGGGTCGTCAGGTGGAAAGGACAGATAGAGCTGTGTGTCGTCTGCATAGCAGTGGTATGAGAAGCCGTGCGAACGGATAATCTGTCCCAAGGAGGTGGTGTAGATAGCAAAGAGGAGGGGGCCCAGCACTGAGCCCTGGGGGACCCCTGTGGTGAGATGGTGAGGTGCAGATAGCTGACCAAGCCATGATACGTTAAACGAGCGTCCTGTGAGGTAGGATTCAAACCAGGAGAGAGCAGCTCCGGAGATTCCCATGTCAGCGAGTATAGAGAGAAGGATACGGTGATTAACTGTGTCAAAGGCAGCCGATAAGTCAAGCAGAATGAGTACTGATGATCGAGCGGTCGCCCTGGCTTCTTTTAAGGCTTCTGTTACAGACAGCAGAGCCGTTTCGGTAGAGTGGCCGCTTTTGAACCCAGACTGATTTGGATCCAGAAGGTTGTTCTGTGAAAGGAAGTCAGAGACCTGTTTGGAGACTGCTCGTTCAATGCCTTTGGATAGGAAAGGCAGTAGTGAGACAGGGCGGTAGTTCTCGACTTGAGCAGGGTTGTGAGAAGCTTTCTTAAGTAACGGTGTTACCCGGGCCATTTTGAACGCTGTTGGAAATGTGCCGGAGGTTAGCGAGGCATTGATCACATGTATGATAGCTGGAGCGATGGTCGGGCTGATGGACTGAAGTAGGCTCGTAGGTATAGGGTCCAGCGAGCATGTGGTAGGACGGCTGCATGTCAGGAGTCTGGACACTTCATTCTCGGAGAGAGGCGTGAATGCTGAAAAAGATGTTCCAGCAGTCCCTAGAGGTTGTAGGAGTGCGGTATCTGAGTCAGATGCGTTGAGTGGGCATGTAGAGAATTGACTGCTGATTGCCGCCACTTTGTTTGTAAAAAATGAGGCGAGGGTATCTGCAGTAAGGCTGGATGGAGGAGGAGGCAGCTGAGGGTTGAGTAGCGATTTGAAGGTTGAGAAAAGTTTTCGAGTGTCTGTAGCACTGTTGATTTTGTCATTGTAGAAAGCAGTCTTAGCAGCAGTGATGCTGGCTGAGAAGGAGGTCAGGAGTGTCTGGTAGTTTTTGAGGTCGTCAGCTAGTTTGGATTTGTGCCATTTCCTCTCCGCGGCTCTGAGTTTGGTGCACTGCGATCGGAGGGTATCATTTAGCCATGGATGAGAATGTTTGGATCGAGCTGGCCTTGTGGTAAGAGGGCACAGCTCGTCTAGACACGAGGTCAGTGTGGAGCAGAGCGAGTCAGTGGCTTCATTAACCTCCAGAGAGGAGAAGGTGTTGAGTGGAGGTAGACCGGAGGCAACCACAGAGGAGAAGTACGTTGGAGACAGGTTCCGGATGTTGCGGCGGAACATGACCATCGGCTGAGGAGCTGGAGGCTGTTCTGTCAGGCTGACGTTGAACTGGATGAAGAAGTGGTCAGAAAGATGGAGAGGCGTCACCATGAGGGTGTCTGTGCTGCAGTTCCTTTACAAACAGACAGAATAAGCTATGACAAAATGGCTAGTGCAAGGAAACCAGAATTGTTTGTGTGGACTGATGGTGAACTGTCAACTGTAAAACTAAAGCAACTTTATTTTTTTACGGTTTGTGAAGGGTGCAGTCCCGTCCTTTATTTGGCTAACGCAGGTAGGCCTTCTAATCACCTTTACTTTCTTTGGTTGTAGGATAGTCCGTGATTCACATTAGTTTTGGCTATCACCGCAATTAGGCTACTAAACACAAGGCTTACCCAAGTTCTAGGCTATTCTGTCGCCACATTTATAATATTGCTATAAAACCTTCGTTAGTAACAATACGTTTGCCTGCATCAAATCAAATCGCGCATTTGCATTCAGTGTGCTACCATCGGCTTAACGTGAGTTCTGCGTCTTTGTATGCTTATATCTGATTTCACTCGACTGTGAATGCATGTATATATGTTGTAAGACATGTAAAATAAATGAATGACACTGGCACTACGCACAAATTAATGTAGCCTAAACTTACACCGCACTTTCCTAATAACTTAAGTTCTCTCGCATCACTGACAGTGAAAAAACAGTGTTCAGTCCACCAAGTCATAAGCTATCGGCACTGCGCAGCACCAGTTTATAATCGTAATGTATCAGAGTGTAATCGTAGGTAACGTCATGTATGAAAACTAGTATTGTTAGGCAATACTATAAGTGCAAGTCCAGGGCAGCTGAGGTGTGGCGATGACATCATCGATACGCAAGCAGGATGTGCGATTTCGCTGTCTAAACGAATTCAAACGGGCTGTGGTTTCAGATTTCTCCACTCTGGGACCAGGTTTCAGAAAAGTGCAGTTTCGGGCAGTGCGTTTACAGGATTCGTTTGGACGCTCGGCCAAGACGAAGCAAAACCTCTGCGTTTAACCTAAAAAGCGTCTCCGTGTGGACGGGCCCTGAGAGATGGGTGGTTTACTGTTACAGGACAAGCACACTGGACTGGAGCTACCTCCCACTCTCTCCCTCCCTCTCTTTATCTCTCCCTCCCTCTCTTTCTCTCTCTCCCTTTCTCTCTCTCTCTCTCTCTCACACACACACACACACACACACACACGCCCACTCATAAAAATGCACATGCAAAGATGCACACACACACACATGCACACACACACGTGTGCCTACATATGAAACGTACACACACACGCACACACACGTGAATACATATGGATGGTGAAGGTGCCGCAGTGGCATTCTCAGTGGGAGGAGAATCGCAGTCAGAGTGGAGCCTCTACTCCAACTCTCATAAATACTGCAGTGGATTTGATCTCTTCTCTCTCTTTTGCTCTCTCTCTCTCTCTGTTTGTGTGTGTGTGTGTGTGTGTGTGTGTGTGTGTGTGTGTGTGTGTGTGTGTGTGTGTGTGTGTGTGTGTGTGTGTGTGTGTGTGTGTGTGTCTGTGTAATGTGTGCGTCAGTATACATATGTGTGGGCATGCTTTATTTGTGTCAAGGAGAGCTTGAGAGATTGAGATGGAGAGAGCGAGATGGAAAGAGACAGAGAAAGCAGTACTGTTCGAAAACTCTGTGTGTGCCACATGCTTTGGATGTGAACTGGCAGTAAGTGGGTGGGAGCTGTTTGAGAATTGCCATCGGTGTGTGTGGAATATTTGTAGGATCTTTGAGACATGTTTCTCTGCATGAACTGCTGGTGCAATCCTCATGTCAGCAGTATAGTGAGCCCCAGTTTGAACATGAGGGAGTGAAAATTTCTGAATTTAGAACTGTTTTCTGAACACATAATTAGTGTACTTATACTTTACGGTGACAGCAGCACAGGTAATACATTCTCTCTCTCTTTCTCTCTTGTTTATTTCTGTAACAAATACACAGTTATAGAGAGACAAATAGGAAGAGGTTGTGAAAATAGAATAAATGAAAAGGATAACATGAGAATAAAAGACATTTACAGATGGTAAAGATGGAGAGTGTAACTTGGATATCAGAAAGAGATTTAAAATAAGAGTGTAACAGAGAGAGAGGGAGGGAAGGAGAGACAGAGGCAGAGAGAAAACAAGAAGAAACAACAAGAGGAAAGCGTGAGGGCATGAGGGTCAGGGGAGGGAAAGCATATGATCCACAGCTTATGAGGCACATGATCGCACCACAGATCTGGCTGGCACCGCTACCGCAAAATATGTGAGCACTCCTCGCTGCCGACTGTGAAAACCACATAGGGGACGCACTTAAGGCGGAATGATAACCCTCGCGCTGGTCCATGGGATGGCAGGGTCAAGGGAACCGAAGCCAGTCCATCTTAATGAGTTGTCGCAGGAAAGGCAGAAGTGTTGAAGCGAGGCTGCGAGTGTTTCAGCGAGCCGCTTGACTGACGGGATTAACAGTAAAGCACTATAATTTCCCCAGAGCGTCTCTTCCAGCTCAGTGGGCATGAGGTTACTCCTCTGACACCTATTGATTACTTCTTTAACATATAATATATAACTTCCATCAGTGGAATAAAATCTACTTTTATCTGTTGAAATACAGTAATGTAAACCATATACTAGGGAGGTGCACCCTGTGCAAGTCTAATTTAGGCTTTTACCGTATATATATCTGCGGTTTGAATTAATAACATTTAAAGCATTTTTAAACTTTTACAGAGAATGGCTCTACCATTCAGAGTTGTCATATGTGTCTGTGACCTCTTTCTGTGAGTTTACAGTAGAACACTGTACTGCTTACCTCTGTTAAAGACCATAAAACCTTATGTGGCCACAGATCACACATTTTAATCTTTATGTTTAGTACTCTGAGTTAGTGTATCTAGTTAAAGTAGCGTATAGTTTTGCTGGCGTGGGCTCTGCACAGATCTGCTATCTTTCTGTTCTGGTCCCAAATGGATATGATCCTCCATATAGGGGAGGATAGTTCATTTGAGTGGTGTTGTCACAGTTTGACAGCTGTCTCCACACTCATCAAGCCTTGACATCCGTGACAGCTCAGCACAGATGGAGATGATGAATTAAGAATGTAATCAATTAATAAGCTTGACTGCCAGTGCAGGATTGAGTGTGCTCAAATTAGCATGGCCACATGTCAGCTACTAAACTAGACAGAGCTAAATCAATAAACTATGAAAAAGAAAGCAGTGTCTACTTGAATCAGACCAAAGGAAGTCAAAATATCAGTGTTATTATAGGTGGTCCACAAAATATTAGCGTTATTATAGGTGGTCCACTGCCTTAGGGCTTAGAGCCAAGAGCACTTTGTTGAAAGTTGGGGAAGCTAAGTTTGCATGATCCCCATTTTTTTCAGGTAAAAATAAACACTCCACGGCACATAGATCCTCAAAAATGCTTATTTTTTAACTTAACAGTTGTTCACAGCTGAAGCAAATTAGGGTCAAGTAGTCCCAAACACTCTTCTGTAGGTGCAGGCTGAAGAACCTTCCGGCGCTCTAAGATGCACTCTGATTACTAAATGTGTAGGGTTACTAATTTTGCTCTATTGCATGAACACCGTGTGTGGATTCCATGATTTGCTCCCATTCTGAAATGCAGGTGCCAAACATAGTTAGGAGAGAATTATGGAATTCTTTGATGGGGTCAGACAGGACAAGCCTTGATGGAGGCATGATATTCTGTTGTTAAAAGCGGTTAGCCACCGCAAGGCTTGCTAGCCCTCCTCCATGTGCCCATTTCCCACCCCAGTGGTGAATCTAAGTGCTCCATGTCAGCTGTGGGCTATGGAAAAACATCACACTCAGCATAAATCTTCAGAATTGGCTTGGCCTGTGCAGTCATCCCTCTCTCTAGCTTTACAATTTTATGCAAAAAAAAAAAAACTTTGAAGTTGCGCAGCAGTTAAAAGTCCCGGCCTACCTCAGACAGTTTCCATCAGACCAGGGGCACAGCGGTGGCCTCGGAAAAGGACAATTTTCTATTCAGTGTGTGTTCTTAAAAAGATTCAGGACCTTCAAGAACATCTCATCATTGCTAGCAAAATATGTCATTTACTGCTGAGATTTGCTTAACGGATGACTCAAAAGAATTCACTCCATCACAGGTTTCTCTTGAGAGCTAACTTTTCCACTCTGCAAACCTTACCGTAAGGTTACTTGTGCAAACCTATTTTGTGGTATGAGAGTATAGTGAAAATAGGCAAACGAGAGGAAAATAATCACAGCAGGATGTTTGGGGGTCATAATGGAGAATAAACGCTTGAGGCTTCCTTACTGCAGTGAGGAGTTCTGTTTCATCACACTCATTGTCAAGTAAAAGCCTCCGTCCCTGTAGATATTTACAGACATGGAAAGGAGTGTGTGTTTGTGTTTTTTAAGCAAATTTCTTTGTCCTTTGCTATTGTGCTGAAGGGCTATCAGTATGTTCAAAGCAGACAAGCTATTGACTAAAAAGCTAATGTTGATTAGTTGTGTAAATAAACTCTGGAAAGAAATTGATCATGAGCAAAGGTTAATTTAAGTCATGACTAAGGTCATTGGAAGGTCTGTGTATATTTGTCTGAATGGCTGTGTGTGTGATTGTATATTGGTTGATTTGGTTTGATTGTTTGTGTGTGTGTATGTATGTATGTGTTCACAATTCAGCTCTTACACTTTGTTTCTTTATAGTATAGAGAGACACTAGAGATTATGTGTGTGATTCCAGCAGCTATAGACAGGAAACTATAAAATAGGTAGATACATATCGTAATTTTCCAACTATTAGTCGCAGTTTATACATGGATTTTGCAAAATTTCTTCAGTTATGAGGTTAATACACAGGGGCGGTTCATATGGTATTAATATGGTTTTGTTTTTTTTAACTTGCATTAAACACTGCAACATAAAATCCTGTGGCTTATACACAATGCGGCTAATGCACAGGAAAATACTGTAGTTAGATAGATGGATGGATGAAAAATAGAGAGAAATCAGGCCAAACAAAGAGAAGAAGAGGTATGTGTCCTTCACACTCTTCTGCGAAAAACACAGGGGCATAAGTGGTGACCTTGTGTCCTGACCACTCCACTCCTCCACCAGATTGCGCCACAGATGTCTCCTCACGGAGTCGCCCAAAGCCACCTTTCTGCTTATAAATCCCCAGCCAACGGGGGACCTCTTGGCAGAGGAGGGAGCAGTACTTACTTACCGGCAGCATTTTGTCTCTCAAAATATGGCAGAAGCAGTAACCAGCCCCAGCCTCCTGCATTACAGCTACACACAACTACACTACAATATTTTATTTGATTTTTTTTCTGTGGCCCATCTGATATTCATATCATTTCACATTCCAACTGATTTTCCTTGATGGTCTGTTTGCTTTTACATTGGGCAAAATTACTGACTGCCTTCTGTAAAGGTACCTGTTGTTGTTTTTCTGATGATCGGTGGCCATTAACCAAGAAGGACTGAGATCCTAGGCCATCAGTGACACCCACTATCTCTGAGTGTGGCCGTGGTCTCGTCTGGAGAGATGACTGATGGCCTGTGAAGGATGGCAGAGATCTGATTGAGGCATCATTGCGCAGAGATTGCAGCAGACAGATGCACACAGAGAGGAATAATAATAATCTCTAACGCGCTTTGAGTATCGAGAGTATCGAGAAAAGCGCTACATAAATGTAAGGTGTTGTTGTTGTTGTTGTATGTGTGTGCTCGATAGAAGGGCATCTGGGTATCTGAGTGTGTGACAACTCCATGGAAAATGAATAAAAAGAACTGAGGTGAGTGTATGCTGGGAAGCTGTTATGTCAGTTTGTGTGTGTGTGTGTCTGTCTGTATGAACACAAAATGAAGACCATTTCCCAACTACATTCAGCTTGTCATAGTGGACTTTTGGCAAGAGCTGCTCAGCAGGTTATTTGTGGTGTGCTTCAGCAGCTGTGAGGATGTGCCTGTCTTTATGACCGCACTGTAATGGAGCGAGGCTGCAGATTACCCCTCATCGCTCACCCTCAGCTGCTGACCTTGGCCAAGGAGCAAGAGAAGGCATTCATTTACAATGGTCATGGTAGTGGGCATAGCGGCAGAGGATGTACTGTAGAATAGTGTAAGTGGATTGTGGCTCTGTTATTTGATAAGACTATATGTAAGGCACTCAAGGGTCGTGGTAATAGTGTTTTGTAGTGAGGTGTGTGTTCTGTTAGCCTGATGTTGTCATACTCAATTCTAGTCAGAATATGAGTCTGATACTGCTCCATTGGGACATAAGTATGGGGCGTGTTTCAACTGATACAGGGGGGGAATGCCTCTGCACTCAATTGGATAGATCTAACCAATTAGAGCAACGAAATAGCTTACCGTGATGTGTAGGAAGAAAACACACAAACCATCCTTCTCCACAAATGCCTTAACATTGTTTTCTGGTCTTTTGTAAAAATTAGTTAATCCAAAGTTAGTTAATCTAAACAGTATTCTAACGTTAGCTTTGAGATACTGTTTGATTGCATAACTTAACTTAGTTTAGTCTCCTCAATGTACTATGTTGTGATAAGACATTAGCAGAGTTAACTTTAATACAGCAGTTTTGAACAAATTTGCGCATCATGGTCACGATTTAATAGCAATTTAGCAGATTTAATAGCAATTTAGCCTAGTTCTATGCAATGCTTCTATGTACTATAGATAGATACTTTATTGATCCCCAGGGGAAATCAGTCTCAGCAGCATACAGACAACACATACACATTCTTTAACAGCAGAAAAAGTAATTAAAGTATATAATATAAAAACACAACTAAGCAATAAGGACAGTAGAAGATAAAGAATATACTAAATATACTAAAATACAAATTATACTAACACTTAATCTAAATCAATTCTAAAAACAGTATCCACATAGTGGTGATTAATCAATCAGAGGCGCTTGCAATGACTGAGGCAGGGACTGAGCCTGTGATTCTCTGTGCATAGTAAGGTAAGGTAAGGTGCTCTGTGTGAATGAGTGTCATGGTGATAGTGGTCATGGTGATAGTGCAAATGAGTAAGTGCAACAATGCAGAACTAAAGTCTATATATCTATATATTTAACTATTTTAAGAAAAGGTACAAGTGTGGCCACAGTTCGGCTGTGGCATGGAGGGAGGGGTTATGCATATGTGCTAATGTGCTAATATAGCACGCAAACAGTGAGGCAGAAAGACAGTGGTAAAAGTGGCTAGTGGACAGACAGTATCCAAACATGGAGGGGGTGAAGAGGCAGACAGACTATGCAGAGAAGTCTATCTCTCCTCTTCCCTTAAGTGAAGCATTGAACAGTTCAATGGCCCTGGGGACAAATGACTTTCTCAGTCTGTCTGTTGTGTAAGGCAGTGAGCGAAGTCTCCAGCTGATCAGGCTCTTCTGCTTAACAATAGTGCTGTGGAGTGGGTGACACTCATTGTCTAAGATGTTGATCAGTTTGTTCAGGGTCCTTTTGTCAGATAGTGAAGTGATGCACTCCAGTTCAGCTCCCACTACAGAGCCAGCTTTCCTTACCAGCCTGTCAATTCGCCCCGCATCCTTCTTCCTTGTGCTTCCTCCCTAGCATACTACTGCATAGAAGAGAATGCTGGCAACAACAGACTGGTAGAACATCCTGAGGAGCTTGCTGCACACATTGAAGGACCGCAGCCTCCTCAGGAAGTACAGCCTGCTCTGCCCTTTCTTGTAGAGTGCATCAGTGTTGGCTGACCAGTCCAGTTTATTGTCAGGTGGAGACCCAGATACTTGTAGGTGCTTACCACCTCCACATTGACCCCATCAATGTGGACTGGTAGCAGACTGGGCTTAGACCTGCGGAAATCCACCACCATCTCCTTGGTCTTTGAAGTGTTGAATTGAAGATGATTGAGTTTGCACCATTGCACAAAGTCCTCCACCAGGCTCCTGTACTCCTCCTCCTGCCCGTTCCTGATACACCCCACAATTGCAGTATCATCAGAAAACTTCTGCATGTGGCATGACTCGGTGTTGTAGCAGAAGTCAGATGTGTACAGGGTGAACAGGACTGGAGAGAGCACAGTTCCCTGTGGCGCTCCGGTGCTGCTGATCACAGTGTCAGAGAGACAGTTCTTCAGTCTGACGAACTGTGGTCGCTCGGTCAGGTAATCTGTAATCCAGGTTACCAGGTGAGCGTCCACACCCATCTGCAAGAGCTTGTCTCCCAATCTGAGGGGTTAGATGGTGTTAAAAGCACTTGAGAAATCAAAGAACATGATTCTCACAGCACTTTTCCTCTAGTCTAGGTGGGAATGTGTCCTGTGTAGAAGATAAGTTATGGCATCGTCCACGCCCACTTTCTCCTGGTATGCAAACTGTAACGGGTCTAGTGCATGGTGTACCTGGGGTCTGAACATACCTAAGACCAATCGCTCCATTGTCTTCATCTCATGTGATGTAAGAGCGACAGGTCTGTAGTCATTAAGCTCACTAGGGTGTAGCTTCTTAGGGACAGGGGTGAGACATGATGTCTTCCACAGTGTTGGAACTTGTCCAAGGCGTAGGCTCAAATTGAAGATGTGCTTCAGTGGCCCCCCCAGTTCAGCAGCACAGGCCTTGAGTAGCCTTGGACACAGTCTGTCAGGCCCCGCTGCTTTATTGCTGCGCAATTTCTTTAGTTGGGCTGTCACTTGATCTGTTGTAATGGGTAGGGGAGGGGGAGGGGTGCATCTGGGATCTGTGTGTCTGGCTGTTGACTGAAGTCGTTGTCACCTCATTGTTCGTGATCGCCATTTGGGGGAGGGGTGCAAAATCCAGTGATGGTGGGGGTACGATAGCCTGTGATGATGGAGTTGAGTGTTGCACTGGTATTGAGGAGGGGTGGGGGCTGGGGAATGGTGGACAGACCCCCGCCATTGGAGCTGGAGCAGGCCAGTCAAACCTGTTGTAGAAGTGGTTCAACTGGTTCGCCCAGTCCAGGTCCCCCTCCACAGTTGGCAACAACAATCCTCCAACAATCGTGAATATTTTGTTAAATGCACATGCAGAGGAGGGGCAGCGGGCTCGTTATGAGGGAGAGCAGGCGGGGCAAGGATAGGCTGCGTGCGTAAAAAGTGCAGCTCAATGAAAGGATTTTATCTGATCTTTAATTTAAATAGGCTGGTTTTGATTTCGTTTTGTTTCGGTTTTGATTTTCCTCGCCACAGATTAGTCATCGTATGGGAAACACTAAAGGTGTAAAATTAAAAAATATTTCGCTGCACGCTTTATGCTTGATGAATCGATGCACATATTTTGCGTCGACGTATTTTTTGCGTTGACGTCATCAATTACGTCGACGCGTTATCCCAGCCCTAAAACATAAGCCTAATCTAAGCATGCTCAGATGACGTGATGGACCAGGCGCTGTTGCTCACCTGTCCATCATCGTAAAGCCCGATTTTATTGGTCCGCCCGATCTAGGGCGAGCATACTTGCTCCACAATGGAGCAATGCCAGACCGAACTTCCCGACCTCAAATGTTGTGGGCGGGACTAAGTTCGGAATAGCACCCAGGCTAGTGTTCTGTAGTAATCAATTGAAAATGTCAATAAACTGAGAGAAAGAGAGACAGCGAAAGACAGTAAGAGAGGGTGCAACAGAGAAGGAGAGAGGTGCAAAGAGTGAGAGAGAGAGGAGGATTATGGGTCATTTTGACGTGTGGGAGCTTGTGGTGTGATTTTTCTCCCCCGTGCCTTGTGAACTGAGAGCGTAGTGTCCACCCCTCCCCTGTGACAGTACTAAATCCAAGGCTTAATCAAAGGCATAACAGAAAGACAAACAGACATCGTCCTCACGGGGAAGCTGTGAGAGCTGATTATGTGGTCAGATCACTCCAGAAACATGGTGTCCAGGGGTCCTCTGGAGCTGATGACCTGGAGGCACCCAGAGCAGGGCAAAGAAGCCCGGGTGGAGGCCATAATGGCGTCTCACAGCATACTGAAGCTGCTTCGCTGTCTTACCACCAGCCACGAGTGAGACACCCTCAGTCTGCTGTGGCATCATAATCCTACCTTACTGGGTGGACTCAGAGGGTGGAGGAGAAATGGGAGGTAGGAAAAGGAAGAAATACATCTAACATTCTCCTGGGCTTTGAACATTCTTCCAATTACTCTTTACGCCTTTTCAGCTATAGGTAACTCAATTGCACTTTTTTTAAAAGTTTTTTTTTTAAGTTTGGAGGACTGTATCTTAATGTTAGAAACATAAATATTTCAGCTACAAATACAAACTCAGATTTAAAAAAATGTATGCAGACTGTGGCTAATGAACAATTCTTTGCACTTTTTGCACAGTAAAAATGTCAACTACCATTTGTTTTATCATGCTTAACATGACACTTGATATTTGTTGCAGTGGCACATCTGCAGTCGTTTAATTCACTCTGTGGAGCAAGTATTTTTTTGCAGTCACCAGCAATTTCAACACACTGTAGCTCGCAAAAAAATCAAAACCGAAAGCCTTGATGGTTCTGGTGATTGAGGATAATAGAGCAATTAGTGGACCAGCAGAACAAAGGAATGAACACACACACAAACACACAGAGAGAGAGAGAGAATGAAATGGTATTATTGCCTTGCTGTGAGATTGCCTCATCCTGCGCATCACAAAACAAAAGGAAAACAGAACCCAGCAGATGAGAACAGAGGTCCCCTGAAAGTCACAGTGCACAGGCCGTCGTGTTGCCATCGTGCTGTAAATTAGTATTCTCTGAAGGATCTGGCCCTAATGTGGCCCAGACCTGAGCCTTGTCAGGGCCAGACCTGGGGCTGTCTGTCCTGAGCGGCCTCCCTCTGGGTGTGTGTAGCAGAGGGGGCTGTCAGACCACCCGCTGTCACCTCTCCTCAGCACCACAGGGCTCTGAGGGTGGCACGCCGCTGACCTGTGTCCCTTGACACGCTGGCACCATGCCAACTGCTTCTTAGTATGCACACACACACACACGCTTACACACACACTTAGACAATACACACAATACACGCACAAATACTCGCTGACTTACCCTCTTGTACACCCAACAAGTGCATGTACACATCTATACATATCCACACAAAACAATAGTTCTTCCTCTCTCTTTCTCTCCCTCTATCTCTCTCTCGCACACACACACACACACACACACACACACACACATTCTTTGTCTGACACGTGGATACTGATTTGCACCTCCACCCACACCCTCAGGGACCTACAAGCATTCTTGATCTTGCCGCTGGATTTTTGCTTTTTATCGACTCATGTCTTCAACTTGGGTTCTTTGATGTCCTTCTGGTAGAGAAATATGTCTTGGCTAGGGATCGACCGATATGGATTTTTTAGTACCGATACCGATTTTCTTTCCATCAGCCTTAGCCGATGACCGATACAGGCTGCCGATTTTCTTGAGCCGATATTTGGAGCCGATACTGCTTTTATTTTGCTCCCTCAATTTACATCAGACAAATGACACATAATTACACAAATGATGTTAACAAATGTTATAGGTCTCAATTTAAAAAAGGAACATTTATTGAATGGATGGGTGCACTGGATATGGTTAACTGTGCAAAATGCTTTCATCAAAATCTTACAACACAGCCTTGATGATGCATTGCTTGCTGACTATAAGACATAATTCAGGTCATCACAAAATGTCCTTTGTCAACACATTTAAATAATTTAAGAAAACAATAAGCCTGAAAAGTAGCTATTGAACTAAAGTGCTTGATTAGTAATTTAAGACTGCATAATTTCAATTTTTCTATGTCTATATTTTCCTAAAAAAAGCTGCCAGATTTGTCAACCACAGAACATATATCTGCAGAAGAAAATAACGTGGTGTCAGATGTTTCTGTTCTAAACGGCATCAACGTCAAAAGGTATAAAACATATCTCTCAGTTTTAAAATCTCTCCTTCTGGTAGTGCAGCACTCTCATATCGCTGTGATGCGTGTGTCCCACTGAGTGAGACAGACCAGACGCACAGACAAACTTCTGTTTGGTAGCTGATGAACCACCATTGAACTGGAGTGATAATGATGAGGTTAGCAAACGGCTCTAAACAAGTAAGGCATACACGGTATGTCTGGTACATGGTAAACGTTAACACGAATTAATAGTCAACTACATTAACACGTCTCTCATTATTAAAGCTCTGATATCACTGCGATGGCAACTCCGCCCAGCTCGAAGGGAGAGGGGGAGGGAGACGCACACACCACACGCGTCCAAAACTCAGCCAGGTGGTCGCTGAATAAAACTCCCACAAATATCACGAAACAACGTCGGCATTACTTAATCATACGATTGACCAGTGTTCGTAACAGCTACCGCTACCGCATGCATACGGATAGCCTACAACTTAGCTATTTGCAGCTCCCTAAATACACTGGTGGTCGCTGAATAAAACTTCCAAATACCACGGAACAATGTTGGCATTACTTAATCATATGACCAGTGTTTGTAACAGCTACCGCTACAGCATGCATATGGATAGCCTAGCCTACAACTTAGCTATTTGCAGCTCCCTAAATACAATGGCAAGCAGTTCTATAAACGAGGCATTAAGCATTAAATAAAGTACCTATCTATCTATTATTCTCGTTTTCCATTTGGACCCACAAACTTGCTTCCACCTTCAAAGTGTATGGCAATATTTCAGCTAAGTCAAACAGTTAAAAGATGCTTTGAAAGTTTAAAGTTTACTGTTGTCTTGAACAGCAGGCTTTCAGCACTCTGCTTGTGGGGGAGGGGCAGTCTGCATGCGAATTGCAGTGTCTCCAGCAACACAGAGCTGCCTGTGGACACCTAAATAATGCGGGGAAAAACTATCGGCGAACGCAGCCGCTTATCTGCCGATACACGTAAAAAACGTAAATATCGGCCGGCCGATATATCGGTCGATCCCTAGTCTGGGCTTTTGACCTTGGTATAAAGGAGGGTCCAAGTTAGGGTCCAAGTTATTCTTGTTTTGTGTCTGTCTCTTTCTCTTTTTCTATCTGATTTTCCTGAAACCCCCTCTTTCTCTGCCAATCTCTCTATCTACTTGCATTTTTGAATACACACCTCCCTCATTCCCCCTCTCCCTCCCTCCCTCCCTCCCTCTCTTTCTCCTCTCATGTAACTGTAATGAGACCATCAGGAGTTGGTCGCCCTCAGTAGCCTGCAGTATTTTGCGGGCAGGCTCTATAATGACAGCGGTGGCGGTGATGGTGGCGCCCTCTGAGCTGCAGTGGTGGTGGTGGTGGTGGTGGTGGTGGAGGAGGGGGGAGCTGGTCTGAGGCTGTCAGTGCTGGCGGCTGCCAGAAACAGTCTGAGGCCAGCAGCAGCAGCTGGGCCTCTGTGCTGTGTCGGAAGCACCCCGGCCTGGGCGCATTGAGATGGATGGCGGGGTGCACTTAGTGTGAACACACACACACACACGCACAAAGAAATCTGCTCTCATAAAACACACACATACACATACACAGCACACGCAGAAATATGTTAAGGCACACAATCACACAAATGTACTTTCTTTTGTTCTTTTTCACTCTCTGTCTCTCTCTCTCTTACATACACTGCACAGTGCACACCCACATCCACACACACACACACACACACACACACACAGAAATATGTTAAGGCACACAATCACTCAAATATGCGTTTTTTTTCGTTCTCTTTCACTCTCTTTGTCTCTCTCTCTCACACATGCACTGCACTGCACTCCCACATCCACGCACACAAACACACACACACACACACACTCACAAATATGCTTTTCTGAGTCACGCACACGCCTGCGAAAATAAACAAAAAAAGGTCCAGTCAAATAACACATAAATCCACTCAAACAATCACAGATGTCTTGCCTTTGCACTAGAGCCAGGCTTGCCCTGAGGCTCTCCTCTGGCCTCTCTGTGTTGCTTTATCACCGATGAGTGCCCCCAAACAGCCGCTGATGCGGCCTCTTCCTCTTCCTAAACACCTTAATGGCCTTTCCTAGTGTCGACAAGAGGACGTAAAGGGCCTAGCAGCCTGGCAGATCATGTCGGGTATGAGTATGTTATCTGGCAGAGCATGTGAGGCTGGAGGCGGTAGAGGCAATATGGCTGCTTTCCTCTCTTTTTTTTTTGCGCTGGAGTGCAGCCCTCCTGCCTGTGCCATCCACTGAGCTCACGTCCCATCCCTGTGCCACCCTAATTGGATAATTATGCAAATGTGTAAGTGTGTGTATTTGTGTGTGTGTTTGTGTGTGTGTGTGTGTGTTTGTATTATGCACATATGTATGAGAGAGAATGTGTGTGTGTGTGTGTGTGTGTGTTTGCTTGAGCGTGTGCAAATGTGCTTACTGAGAAGAAGATGGCATGTTTCGGATGCTGAAGGGGCAAGTGCAGATGTCAAACCTGCACTGTGCCACTGCAGCAGGCATTTAGTGTTTATAAGACCAAGCCTGCCTGAGAGGTTCAAGCGAGAACGTAAATTGCCGTGGTGGCGGTGGGTTTAAGCAAGCAGCTTTTAGCATGTCTATGGCACGAAAGCAATGAAAATCACATCATTGCCCTGGCTCCTTATGAATCCATTTTCTAACGAACAGCAGGCCCTGCCATTTGGCTCGCAGTGTGCAGTTACATTTTTTCTGCCCAATCGCATTACTGGCCCACTTTAATGAAACTGCAAAGTGCTTCCTAATATCATAGTGTCCATATAACGTAATTTCCTGAAGAAATGTTGGCCCATTAAGATCTGGTTCATTTAGCCCAACTTAGTTCCTCACTGTACTTCTTTTGTGTCAGTCTTCAGTGCAGCATTTCTCTGTATTGGAGTTTCACTGATTTCTATCATTAAAGGAGCAAACCTTATTAACACTGTTCGCTAAGTGACTTTCAACTCTCTCATTGTTATTGAGTTTTTTTGAGATCTACTGTTTTCAAAAAACAGTCTGAAGAAAAACAATGTTTACTCACAGGTTCTGGCAGATCTGCTGATGCTCACATCTGATATCGGTGTCTGATATCCCCAAGCCTGTGCGATTTGTTTCTTAATCCCTGTGACAGGTGGAGGCTTATGTTAAGATGAAAGATTTAACAGCCTCAGGTTTGTGTGAATTGTAATGAGACATATCAAAAAAGGCCCTTCCGTGCCAGTACATTGGAGTGGCTGTGTTGTGGGTCCTGCTTCCCTGGGTGGTCAAGTGTTTGACCAATAAAAGGCTCAGCAGTGCAGCTGGGATCCCAGCCTAAAACCCTTCAATTCCCTCCTGATCTGTGGCTATCCACTGGAGATAAACACTGCGTCTGAACGACGCCATCACTCAAGTGGAAGGGGCGGATGTGGAGGGTATACCGTAAGGATTCAGATGCCCACCACACCTCCTATGGATTCCTCCGTCCTCCTGTATCTGCCATGGAGGAGTCAGGGTCGGGGACACATCTCTGTTGGCAATCAATCAGTGGTTTTATGTTCCTTGGGAGGCGGAGCTCTCACGGTGCGAAACTCTGTGGTGACGAATGCGATGTGATATCCCTCTCAGCAGTCGGGCACACAAGGTGACTGCGGTGCCTTCCGTTTGCCAGAGGGGCTCGGCGCTGCGGAATGCGTGTTTGTTTGATGTATGGAACGCAGCCAAGTTGTTCGCACCTTGTCTTCAAGGTGAATTTGAGGATATAACTTGTAAACCACTGTTACTGTAGATTTAGTTCCAGTGCAGAGAGGATGTTTTAAAGTAGTCCTCAGAAAGCCAAGTAGAAGATGAAGGAGGCCATCTGTATTGACATTCAGTCACATCACTGCCTGCAGAATGGGGATGCTGCACTTAAGGACCTTAATGGGGACTCAGTCAACAGATCGTATTGTGAAGGAGGACAGCCATGATGGTTCAGTATGTGACTGCCACACCAATGAGCCTGGCTGTTTAGTAATGTGGCCAGAGAGTCTTGTTATCTTGGAGATCAATTCCGGTGGCCAGTGTGGTGATTGATCTCTCTCTCTCTCTCTCTCTCTCTCTCTCTCTCTCTCTCTCTCACATGTAGTGTTAGTAGTGGGATCATCTCATGGGAACGGAGAGGGAGGGACAGCCATCTCTGTTTTGCTGCAGTTATAAATACCACTGTGCATTAGATGTGGCTGTTGAGCTGAGGTGTGTGCATGGACTCTGGAAGAGATAGAGTATCAGGATGTGTGTTTGTGGAGCACAGCCTCTCAGGGGACTGACTCAAAAGCATCCCCGTCCCTGCTGGCTCACACTCACACACTAATCTGGACTGTCGGCACAGCATCGCAACAGCAAAAACAACAAACAATACTTGCAGCAGCCTCTATTTATCATGACTGCTGACAACTATCACACGTTTGCTGCCCAAGTCCTCTATCTTTGGCCCTCATTTGGAGAGCTCTCACTTTCAGAGCTTTTGTGGCTTATTAGATTGACCCCCACTGTGCTCAGACCAGCATTTTTCAAAGAGAAAAGAGAGAGAGAGAGAAAGAGAGAGAGAGAGGGGCAAAGATTTGCCTTTCTTTCTTCTCTTCTTCTCTCTTTTTTTCCTTGGCAATTTGGCCATCTTTTCTTGTCGTCTTGGTTGTGCCACTCCATTCACTATGTGTACTGACTCACCAGGATCTCTCTCTTAGCACAAACTCTTTTTTTTACGTAGCGGGGTAAAGTAATCCCTGCTCTTGACTAACAGGGTGTGTGTGTGTGTGTGGGGGGGGGGGGGGGGGGGGGGAGGGAGGGGCACAAAGGTGCCATTGTTGATGCTGCTCCCAAACGGGTCATGAGGGGAGGCTTGCGAGCACTGATATCTATACTCTCATTTCCTCTGCGCAGACATGGATTTCATAATGGAGGTATGTAGCCTACAGATGATTTATGAGGATGCTTATGAAGTTTATATGAAATCTCTTGTTAATATTAGCTACACAGCTGTCTCAAGCCTGAGGTGAAGCTTCTAGTGAAGGGGTTGTGATGGTGTGGCGGTACAACTTGTTGATACTGTATATTCTGTCAACCAGGCATGATACCAGATCTCGTTGTTGGCACTGTTCCATAGCTTCAGTGCATTTGGAGCAGTTTGTCTCTTAATATTCAGTGATTGTTTAAGACATTATTTTTGCTCGAGCTCATTCAGAACCATTAGCAGTCCTTATTTTCATCTTGTGGTGTCTTTTTAATTTAATTAAATTCAATTTAATAACAATAGCAATTCAGATATCTTCCCTCCTCAGTCATTACATTTGTTTACAGAACAGACCAGATGCTCTGTCTGTCTGTTCTGTTCTCTGTCAGCCGACTTGTCTGTGGCATTCTAGAAAGTTTTGAGAAAGTTTTTTTTTTATTGATCTACATTGTATAAGAATTCTTGGTACTGTTTTAATGGTCTAATATTGATGGGAGAAGATGTTTTGCTCTGTATAGGTATTTGCTTCCTTTTCAATTATATTCCTGTCTTGTCTCCTGGCTGAGCAACGGCAGTGGAAGTCTCTTCTAATCGACGGCTCTGTGAGTGCCTCAGAGGAAGTTAATTACATATGTGCCGGCCTCAAGAATTTCACCGTCATCCCAAACAATGACAGCTGCTGGTTTGCTCGTAAACGCCATGAGCACAAGAGCCTGCAAACAAGTCTGTCAAGTGCTGCTGCAGCACCACAGTCCAGCTCAAGCTAGTCATTAGAAAAGACAGCCTTTTTTATTCTACTTTTTGTTGTTACACCAATTTGAAGGCGCGTGGAGGCGAAGGCAGGAAGCAAACGCAAACACGTACAGGAGGAAGGAAGCGAACAAAAAAAAAACCTTCCATTAAGTGTAACCACAAACTTCAAGTCCATCAGGTTGAATGCTAGAGCAATGTCCCTGCTGAGAGTTTGAAATGACTCTTACAGTAATACTGTGTCATTGGGAGTGTTTGTGTTAGGAATGACAGACGTGGCTGTTCTCATATTTGACGATGCTCCCTCTCACTGTTTTAAGCCAGAGGAACAGCTGTAAGTTCCGTAAATGCTGTTCACTTTCCCAAGGAATTCAGTTCTTACTGGAATTAATGAGGTTTTCTGTTGAAGATGAGTTGAAATGTGCTTATAGGTGGATGGAATGCAAGTGGTGATAGATAATTAGGAACATTGGACTGCAGTTTCAACAAGAGTTTCAAGTGCTTTGTATGGCTATTGCCAGGATTTAGAAGGTCTGCATTAAACAATCTTGCACCATGCCCATTGTGGGAGATTTAATGTTTTTTCCACCATATTTACTTTTGTCTCTTAACAATGTCCATAGAGACACAAAATATACTGTATTAACGCTCCTCAAAAAAAAAAAAACAAGGAATAGAAATGATATCCTTGACTCTCACGGTTTATGGTGGACCCAAAGGGATTCTTACCTCAGGGTTCAATGCCAGATCAGGGAGAGTCAGCTGTCTGGCCAATGTTTGCTGAATTCTTAAGACGTGTGTGTGTGTATGTGTGTGTGTGTGTGTGTGTGTGTGTGCACATAGATGTGTGTGTGCACGTGGATGTGTGTGTGTGTGTGTGTGTGTGTGTGTGTGCACGTGGATGTGTGTGTGTTTGCATGCATGAGTAAGGCGAGTCCTCTCTTGTCAGTGTGTAGAAACTCCTCTGAGTGCCTGCCTAAGGGCTTACTCTCTCTGCATTCATCCCCTGCCCTGAAGAACATCACTGATCCTTGTCTCTGCTTTCACTCCCATAAGTCATCAGGCCTGCAGATGGCAAACACCAGTCTCCTCACTTGACTGTATTCCGTGATGTCTCTCAAGGGGACACCTTATGTAAAGGTCTCCAATGCTGTAAACCTGAACGACCCTCCCAAGCTGCGTGTTCTTGACAGATGCTTCAGTTTTAATGTGCTGGGTGGCTGCCAGACAGGGCAATAGCCCCAGAGGTCAGTCTGGTTTACTAGCCACTGACCCCCTGAGACCTGGTGCACAGGGTTGATTGACAGTAGACACGAACCCATACAGGGAGTGGGGGTGGGGGGTTTTGGGGGTGCTGAAAGCTCCTCTGAGATCCCCCTGCTAAGTGGTGCAGTGTCAGAACTCGCTGGGAACATCACACAGCATGGCCAACTCAAGCCTTTTCCCAGCAGAGGAGTGTGTGTGTGTGTGTGTGTGTGTGTGTCTGTGTGTGCAGAGACGTCTGTGTGTGAGTGCGCATATCACACTTAACCGTTCCAGCGGATATGTCATATGTGATCAGCCAGAGGAAAATGTTCCACTGGAGGCCCCCACGGCCTCCTGGGTAACGGGAAGACACAGATGAGATGAGACGAGTCTAGACTCCACTCTCCTCTTGTCTCTCTTCCTCTCTTTTCTTCTCTCCTCTCCTCTCCGCCCCTCTGTCCTCCCGGTGTCCGCTCGGATGGAATGAGAACCATTTCTCCTCATGGTAACGAAGCCCTCAGGGCGTCTCGCCTGCAGTCCCTCCCTGTCAGAAGCCATCAGTGCGGAAGCACCAGCGAGCAGGAACACAGCAGAACACAGCAGAGCAGAGAAGAGCAGGGCTGAGTAGGCTGATGCTCGGGAACGGAATGCTGGGTAGGCGGAGTGTGTGTGTGTGTGTGTGTGTGTGTGGAAGGGTCAGGGGCCCGGCAGCAGTCACACAAATCAGAGAATGTCACACTTCGTCTTGTTTTTTTTGTTTGACAGTGTGTTGAATTGTGTGTGGTGTGTAAGTGGTGTTGAAGGACGTGTGTGGAGGATTGTGTGATGATGACAGCGGTGATGATAGGGGGTGTTGTGTGAACAGATGCGGCATGAGGACCTGAACCTCCTTTAACCTGACCACCCTCGTCCCTCCCCCATATCCCCTCCTCTTGTGTTTGACATGGATCAGTGATGCATCATGGGAATCAGACAGACAGCAGCATGTGGAGTAACCACAAACAGATAAAGTAATGGAAAAACAGAGAGAAGAGAAAAGACAGAAAGAAAGAAAGAGTGAGAGAGCTGCTTAGAAAGAGAGAGAGTGAGTGAGGGGCTTAGAAAGAGAGAGAGAGCGAGAGAGATACAGTCTGACAGAATTAACAGAGAACAGATAGAGGGATAGAAAGAGGGAGCGACGCTGTTTGATAGAGCAACAGAAAAGCAGAGAAGGGGATAGAGAGGGGAAGAGAGACAGTTTGACAGAATGATAGAAACACAGATAGAGTGATGGAGAGATTGACCGACAGTTTCACAGAATGTTAGAAAAACAAAGACAGAAAGGCAAGATGGAGAAAAAAACAGCCAGCTTGACAGAGTGATGGGAAGAGGGATGGGTGGAAATAGAGAGAAACAGTCTTTTACAGAACACAGCAACACTGAGACAGAGTGATTGAAAGAGGAAAGAGGGAGAGACAGAGAAAGTGACAGAAAGAGAGAGAGACAGATAGAAAGACAGAGAGAGGGGAACAGAAACAGGGCGATTAGTGGAGCCTTGCCCTCCTGACATCTGATGGCCCTAGAGACACGTCCTCTCTCTCTCTCTCTCTCTCTCTCTCTCTCTCTCTCTCTCTCTCTCTCTCTCTTTCTCTCCTGTGGCTCGTGATGTGTGGTGGAGAGTGGCTCTGCTCAGGTGGCCGTGACAGGGTGTCAGGGGCCGGCGCGGTCCTTCAGTCCCGCGGGGCCGCCACTCCCCAACTCTCGGGGGCACTGCTATCTCTCCACAGGGGTTAAGCGGCTCCCCGTGGGTTCCTGCTTCTCTGTCCGTCTCTTTCTCCCTTGCCCTTTCTGCCCTGTGCTACTCGGTCTATCTTACAGTCCCTTTATTTGATCTCTCAGTGCCTTTTAACCTCTTTGTTTTTTAGGTTTCTATTTTGTTATCTCCCTCCTCTGTTTTCCCCCCTCTTTTTCTGTTTCAATCTGTTTCAGTTTCTCTGTGTTTAGCCCATCTGTGCTATTTGGATCCTCGCCAGATCAGAGCCGTAAAATGCCCCAGACATTAAATTTTGTGACAAATTGTATAGTTTTATGTTTTGACAACTGAATTGTTTCACCATGAGGCGTGCTGTTTAGTTTTCACATACTGACTAATTACCTCAATACATCTTTATCAAAAAAATGCGTATGGGAAAGACAGTAAGAGAAAGGGACCCCTCCTGATGTCAGCGCTGAGGCTACTATAAATCCTAAAGGGCTGCAGAGACCGGCGCCGACATGAGTGCTGGCACACTTTGCTTTCAACATTCGATTACTTAGACCCCATTATTATCAATCTGGCGCCACTGGTGTGCGGGGTTGTTTTGAGAATAATGTTGTCAAAGTAATCGAACGTTGAAAGCGCCGCATTGTCGTCACCAGTCTCCGCAACTCTTAAGTCAGCCTACCATATGACATTTCGGTCCGGCAGCTCTTAATCAGTTGTGAAGACAAAATTATTTCAAAGTCAGAGGGGATTAGGAAGTTGCTCTGGCCAATCAAGGTGAAATTAATTTGACCTGTGTCCTTAATTACAGACGAATGAGCTAACAAGATCAGTGATCAGCCATACGATGTGGGCTTTGGGATAATAGCTTCATAGATAACATAGACCATACGTGTCAGAGAACAGAGGCCGATCAACATTTACAGTGTTCTCTGAATTGTCATCCACTGCCATATTACATACATACATACAATCGCATCAAAAAACCCACAAAAATGATTTATTCTATACAAATATTTGTGAATCGCTATGTAGCGTCTGGTCAGCCAAAGATCTGGTCTTGTGTGTAAGAGCTGCTAGACATCCACAAATCTGCAAAAGCTACATCCAGGAATCTGCAACAAAGGCACAAAGTAATCTGAATTTACAGCGTTCAGTATCGATTCACATTTAAAGCCTCAGGTGATAAATGTCTGCAGCGTAAAAAAGCCTGGAAGCCTCCTTTGTATCTGCACATCAAAATTCCACAGGTGTAGCCCACACCCCATGACTTGCCATTTTAAAAAGTCAGCCAGCAGCCACCCCTTGCAAGTCAGGCTGTGTGACGAGAAATGCTTTTTCAATGCTTGGTAAAAGCCGTGGTTCCAAGTTATTTGTGTCAAAAAAGGTGGATAATAGCACATTTAAATACTGGCCAGGAGGCAAGGACTGCAGTGGCATTGGCCACATTCAGATCCCCGGTACTTTGTAGGGCAGAATTAGGCCGGGGGGTGGGGGGGGGGTGGGGGTGCTGCTGTGCCGGATGGATTTGGTGGAGGCGGCTGCAGGGTGTGTGTGTGTGTGTGTGTGTGTGTGTGTGTGTGTGTGTGTGTGTGTGTGTGTTGGACGCAGGTGTGTAGATCTGGGCCTTCCCCTGGTGCAGATGTCTGGGCTCTGGCACGGCCAGTGACCCGACAGCAAGGACGGAGATGAAAGGAGATGGAGCAGGTGAACAGAGCTGGGCCTGATGGAGGGAAAGAGAGGAATTGAGAGAATGAGAGAGAGAGAGAGCAAGAGAATGAGAGAGAAAGACCGAGAGAATGAGAGAAAGAGATAGGAGAGAGAATGAGAGAGAGAGAGAGACAGAGTGAGAGAGAGAGAGCGAGAGAATGAGAGAGAGCCAGCAAGAGAATGAGAGAGAAAGACAGAGAGAATGAGAGAAAGAGATAGGAGAGAGAATGAGAGAGAGAGACAGAGTGAGAGAGAGAGAGCGAGAGAATGAGAGAGGAGAAGAGAGAGAATGAGAGAGGAGAAGAGAGAGAATAAGAGAGAGAGCCAAACATAGAGGGGAATGCTTAAAGGAAGATAGAGACGAGGATGGAGAGTGGAAGAGAAGGATGAAGGGTAACAAAAAACAAGGAAAGGATAGTGAGGGAAATATCTGACGGACAGAAGAGAAGCTGAAAACTAATAAAGGGATGTAGAGAGAGAAGTGGAAGGAGAGAAGTGAAATTGGGAGGTGAGAGGAAGAGTGTTTTGAGAGAACTATAAGGAGCCATACTCTGAGAGGGAAAGAGAGATAGATAGAGAGAGAGATGGAATGAGTGCTTCAGAGGGAATGAGAGAGATAAAGATGGCACTGTGGAGAGATTGAGATAGAGAGCTCAAATCTAAGTGTGTACACAATTTGCCACAGGCTGTGTGGATCAAGCACTGTGTGTGTGTGTGTGTGTGTGTGTTGTGTGTGTGTGTGTGTGTGAGAGAGAGAGAGTGAAAGAGAGAAAGAGAGAGTGGTCCATACACTCCACAACCTGTCTGCTATTCACAACCCAAATTAGCAGTTTAGTGTGGAGCAGGTTTTGCCCTGACCTGGCACACATGCACCAGATCTACGCCAGATCTGGGCCAGATAGGAGCCCAAACTGGGAAAACAGTGACTGAGCATGCTGCCCTTTATTTCCAATGGCTGACTCAATGTTCTGCATTTTCTCACTATCTCTCTGGTTTACTCTCTCTGTGTTCTCCTCTCCTTGCTCCCTCTTGTCATCCCTCTCTCTTCTCCTCTCTTCTCTTCACCCTTCTTTTGGTTTACTCTCTCTCCCTCTTTTCTTTCTCTATTTTTTTCTTTTTCCCTCTCTCTCTCCCTCTCACTCACTCTGGAAGGTTTGGAAGAGAGGAAAATGTTCTGTTCTGTTTCCATGGCAACTGATTCTCTGTGCTCAGATCCCACCCCCTTTCCTGTGGCATCAGAAGAGCTGCACAGAATGAGAGAGCAAGAGGGATAGAGAGAGAGAGAGAAAGAGAGAGAGAGAGAGAGAGAGAGAGAGATAGATTGAGAGTGGAGGGAACTGGGGTATGAGAGTGAAAAAACTAGAAATAAATGGACAAGACATTGAAGTATTCTATAATATTTTTCTTCAAGGTGCCGTTAACTATTGGCATACCGTAATCATGCACTACAATAAGGAATGCCGTACATGTTGGAGGACATGCCTTGGGTACTATTGCTTTCTCAAGGCAGGCTGTAATTCTGCAGTTTGACCTCTCAGTGCCTTCTCTCTCTCTCTCTCTCTCTCTCTCTCTCTCTCTCTCTCTCTCTCTCTCTCTCTCTCTCTCTCTGTGTGTCTCTGTCTTCCACTCGGTCCAGGGGCACAGCTGTAAAGGGTAATGGTGTGTGACAGGAAATGAATGGGTATGAATTCTCTTCTCTCTTCTTTGCCCTCTTCTTCTCCTCTCTCGCTTCTCCGACAACAGCAGCGGCTAATTTGGCAATTAATCTGAATCCATTACAGATCCCTTGACAAGGGACTCCATGCAGACCTTGAGAACATGCATTGTGAAATAGCAGTGTGAGGTTATGCGTTCTTTTGGTTATGCTGCAGATCCAGGCTCTGAAATAGCACCATAAATCACATATGCAGGTGGACAAGAAGGAAACTGTGTCTAACCACTAACAACACCCCTCTTTTGTTCCAGTGTGTGTGTGTGTGTGTGTGTGTGTGACTCTGAGAACTTGTGTGTGTTTGCATGTGCAGGCCTGTGAAATGTGGGCAGAGACAATAATAGCTCTCATCCACGTTCATGTTCAAACGTTAAAGAAAAGCTGCCCTCTTTGGCAAGAATAATTAGACCACCCTGCCCTAAAGCACATAGGATCGAATTTGTAAAGTTTGCACGTAGAGCACCAGTGCAGCTGCAATTTAGTAACACAGCAGTTACGTTCAAAGCATGACAATTGCTCTGAAGGCCAACTCTGAATGTTCTCTCTCCTCTTCCTCCTCAAAATAGGCTGTTTTTTTCCATCTGCCTATTTCTCTTAGCCATGGTAAAGCCTCCTCTCTGAGGCATCATGGGTAGAGGGCTGGAGAGGGTTTGGTGAGTGTGAGAGGTGGTCCATTGATAAACCAAGACACACGGCTGTTTACGTAGCATCTCATTTGCCCTGGCACAGTTTGTCCCCTCTGCCACCCCACCCTTCTCGCCGGAGGAAGTGTCAGTGCCCGCTGTGTAGAGAGAGAGAGAGAGAGAGAGAGAGAGAGGGAGGCACAATTCACCCCCACACTGTAATTTTGCCCGCTTCTTCTGGCGCTGATGGAAAATTGATTGGGCACCTCTGGGCTGCCCGAGCTCAGCTGGCACAGACATCTGTGGGAGAATAAAGAGGTGGATAGAGAGAGAGAGAGATTTTGAGGGAGAAGGAGAGAGAGGAGAGGAGATGGGAGAAGACAGTGACAAAAATAGAAGACACAAGGAATGCAAGATGAAAAAAAAAATAGCTCAAGTAATATGCATGGTGTGGAATTTTTACACGTGATTTAAAATTTGTGATATGTGGCTATCCTATATCATTGAAATGTATAGTCTGGAATCGAGCCTTTCACCTCGCTTAATCCAAGGGGCGGGCAGAGAATTGTCTTTCAAACTGCCTAGGCATGCAATAGGCCAGCGCTACGACCATATCCGTATCCGGTCGGCAAAACGGCAAATACATCCTTCTTCGAAAGGAATGACTTAAGTGCATTGTGGTGCTTTTCTTTGAAAGTTGAGCAAAAGTCCAACTCCTCCAAAGTTGACGCCAACGCCGATTCAAACAACCGCTCTTTGTTCGCCATAGCCACCTTCCTTGTTGTTCACCATCGCAGGACTGTCGTTATCCTGTTAAGCCCGCCTTAAGACTCTCTAACAAAATAGAGCGCTGTGATTGAATAACATCCACGGTGTTAGCCAATAGAAATTCCTATGGTTTGCTACTAGACGTACAGGCTGAGCAAATTAATTTGCCGCTGCCGGGTCCGTCTAGATTTCTAGGCTAAATGTAGAGCATTGTTGAAATAGAACTACTTTGAATATGGAGAGAAAGAGATAGTAAATGTTGAATGTGTTTGTGAGAGATATATAGATTGTGCATCTGTTCTGATATGATATATGTATTATTCCCCCTCCTCTCAGAAGGATAGTAAGCTGGTGAGAACTGATCTGATGTCTCTAATTGGCACCACTTAATTTACTATGAGAAGCGTTAAGTTCACCATTGGCAGCTTTGTCATGGTGGACGGTACAGAACTGTCTGTTCATTTATGGGAGATGTGGTGAAAAGCTTGGTGGAGCTGAGTTCCAGGCAAACGAGTCCAATTTAATCAATCCAAACAGGGTGACTTGACTACCCAATCAGACAGAAGCTGGTCCTTCTGTCTGCTACGGCCACATCAAAGCACAATTTGAGTCAAGAAAGCTTTTCCTCTGGCTTATTCGTAGCCATTGCAAAATGGAAAACAAGTGAACACACCGAACACACATCACTAGCACAATGATCAGTGAATTGATGCAAGTTTTGAATTAAGATGGGAAGATTAGAAGATAGACTGTTTATATTGAAGTAGCCTGCCTATCAGTGGGCTTTCATTATGTTTTTAAATTCATCCTACCTTAAAAGTGTGATATTTGGGCAGCATATTATGAAAATATAATTGCACGGTAAAGCATTATATTTCTAGCTGTAGGTCTACTACATTATGCCCCCACTGTTCAGTACATTAGCTTAAGATTGGTGCTATATATTGACTTACCAAAGGATAGCAAAGGGATTTTACTGTAAATGCCTCTTGCCCAGCTATCAGTGGCAAACAGAAGGGAAGTGAAATATTTACAGGCACTGCTATGATGGCTCAGTTTATTCATCGTAAGAATGGTAATCTTCCCAGCGCTAGCAGAGCAACCTGTCCACATTTTGAAGGCGTTTATATTAAACCATGACAGTAACTGCTTTCCAGCTCAGTCAGAAATTCTGGACTCTAGGGGTGGGGTGGTGATAATGGGTGCATCCTAGGCATGTTCTCTGAAGAGGGGGAAAAGACATTCTTCTGACTGACATTCTTCTGTTGAAATTCTTTGAAATAATCTGAAATGCTAGATAAGAAATCATTACATGTTTTGTCTTGAGGGTGATATTTAAGGTTGTCCTTTCATTATAGATCAGTGGGTACGGTTCGTTAGAACTCCGATGCAGTTAGAATGCAATCTGTTCCAAAACCAGGAAATAAACTGCTGTTTTTGCGACGTTGCCAAGCGATGTTAGTAAAATGAAGCTAGTGTTTGACATAAACGGACCCAGGTCCATAAACAAAAACAAAACAAAATGTAATGCGAACAGAGACCAGCTGGTACATTCTCTTCTCATTTATCATTTAGATGTTAATTAAAATACTCTTCGCCTGTACCATTCAGATATTCATGTCAGCATCTTCTCATTCTCCAACCATTAAAGCATCCATGATCCATTCCATCTCCTGAATGCTCCATTCCATCTCCTTCCATATTATTTGAGCTTCCATGCTAACATCCTCTTATTCTGTGCCATTCAAGTGGCCATGTTAACCCATAGTGACAAGTCAGACCCTTTGTGTGTGCTGTGAGCTCCTACTCTCTCCCCTTATCCTCAGAGAGGTGGCCCACCACCTCAACAATCTCTGGACCCTACTTCCCTATCTCATTGTCCTTAGTAATCACCACCTGCTGCAGAAGTGATGTGTTGATGTGATTTGGCCCCTTGGGCCAGCTGGACCCAGGAGGTCAGGGAACTGAAGGCATGAGGGGCTGGTAGGACAGGAATGGATTGGATTGCACCTTGACCATCGACACAAAGGCCTGGAGGCACTTAATGAAAGTGACTGACATCCCCCTATGGAGAAGCCTGTGCTGGCGAAGGTCCACTGGGGGCTGCCATCTTGAATCTCATCAGGCCCCCAGCTCCTTAGTTACTGCAACAGGAGAAGGCTTCCTCTTGTCATGAGTGTTTTGTGTATATGAACACGTCTGGAGTGGAGATGGTGACTAGTGACTTGTAAAATAATGAGCCCTGACATCAAGTCAATGCCTTAGCTGCGGTTGGGCATTATTCATCTCTGCATTAGCCCTGTCTGTGTGCTCCTACATGATATGAGATATAAGACATAGGGGTGCAGCTGTGGCCTACTGGTTAGGGCTTCGGACTTGTAACTGGAGGGTTGCCGGTTCAAACCCCAACCAGTAGGAAGCTGCTGAAGTGCCCTTGAGCAAGGCACCTAACCCCTCACTGCTCCCCGAGTACTGCTGTTGTAGCAGGCAGCTCACTGTGTCGGGATTAGTGTGTGCTTCACCTCACTGTGTGTTCACTGTGTGCTAAGTGTGTTTCACTAATTCACGGATTGGGATAAATGCAGAGACCAAAGTTTTTCCTAGACAGTGAATACTGAGATAGTATTATTCGTTTCAGTCCAGTCCTCCATGGGTACATTTCAAATTGCATTTTGATGCAATCAAATCAAGATAGCATTTAGGCTGGCAAGTGTAATTAAAATGAAAAGAGCAAACATGCTGTTGGAATGGGGATGGCTGAATGGAGAGAGTGACACCTCTTCAGACCAGTGGCTCAGAAGTGGCTCTAGAAGTGTGAAAGTTCAACACTTCACCCTGGCAGAAATAGAATAACTGAAAACATCTGCTCGCAATACCACCTTGATAGCGGGAAAATGATACATGAACTATTTTCCGGAATCAGTGAAAACACAGTAAAGAGAAATCACGGAAGGTACCTAATGGCGAAGTAATGTCAGGGTGCTGTTCTTGCAAGTGCATGTAGATTGCAGGTGCAGCTCTGGGTGTTTAGTAAGTGTGTCTCTGGGTCACTGTGTTAAGCCCAGAATATTTGTATCATTAGTTTCTGTCTCTGTTTCTGCCTGACTTGCTGAGTCCCAGTAACCCACTTCTTTATGGTGGCGTCACTACTTATCTAACTGGGGGAAAAAATGTCTTAACACTGTACTTGTCTTTTTTCTTTTTCTCTTTTCAGGATAAAGAGAAGTTACCATGACGACAGAGACCCGTCCGGAGTCAGAGGTGGGCCTGCACGACTCGGCTTCGGATGGCAAAATGGCCAAACAGGTCAGGCACTGGGACCACTTTTCTCTAATTCGTTTCATCCTTTATTTGCCAAACGTGCTGTGGAATGATGATGATGGATCCAACAAAAGTAACGACTTCTAATTAGCATTTTAGGGCCTGGAATTAGGAAGCAGGTGCAGGAATAACAGGCTCCATTTGCTTTCACAGTAGAACTCATGCAGGGCTAATATTGCAGAAGAGTGCAAAAAGATAGGGGAGCAATTACCATATTAGTGCCAAAATGAGGAACATGGCAATACAAAAGCATGACGGTTTTATTTTATTTATTTCCTAGTGTTTCTAATATTTGAAAAGAATACCATGGTAATGTCCTATCATTAGCATTTTACTGTCACATCCAGAAAGAGTCAGATAATATTCCTTTTGACATCAGCCAGTGTTCTGCGCTTATTTCTGCAATAACACATTAGCTGTGGTTCTTTGAATGGATAATAACTCTGTAGTATATCGCCTCACTGTTCCCTGCTGTCATAAAAGGACCAGGATAGCAAACTTCTCGACGACCACCGGGACGATGCCTCAGAGAGGACAACTCCTGGCAAAATGGCAAAGTCCCCACAGAAAACTGGCAAGCGGTCCAAGACAGCTCCCTTCAAGGTGACTCTGTTGGACAGCTCTGAGTATGAAGGCGCCATTGAAGTAAGTGCAGTTGGACCTCGCCTCACATCACAGAACATTACAACACCTCCCCCCATCTTGCACAGCATTTCCCTTTTATAGACCACAGGGGCCTTTAAATCAGCCTGTCAATAATATAAATCAACAGTCTCCTGCTGAGTCGCACCCTATCCCTACGCACCCTGCCCCACTCCACCACCGCATCCTCTGCTCCCTCCCCCTGTTCAACACTAAATGAACATGTTTCCCCAGGTCTGTCCACTGGTTGTTGAAGGCCAGCAGTCCTTCTCCGCAGTGTCTTTGATGCCTTAATGCACGAGGGAGGCTGCAGCTGGTTGATAACGCTGATTGAAACAAAACAACTCAGCTGGAGCAGGGCAGACTTGCTGCGTGCTGTGCACTGTGTGAGCTTACCGCTCGGCAGCCCCTGAGTCAACAGTTCAGCCCGTTTGCTAGACACACTGGACGAGTCTTAAAAGGGGCGAGGAAGACATTTTAAGGATCCTTAACTCGTGCCCCCTTACATCCTCACAGGAAGGGATACAGCAAGAAAAGGAACGTCACATCTGCTTGACAGCTCGCTAGAATGCCCTTTCTGAGCATTGGCTTAGCTTGCATCTTGGGCCAATTTGCCAGTGGTTCCTGATTCAAGTAGGAGGAATACTGGCAGTGTCTGATTGGCTGGCTGGAAAGGCCACTTCACTGCAAAAACTGCTTATCTAATAAAATCTAACCAAGATTAATAATCTTATATCAAGATAAAAAACTAGTTTGTATTGTTTTCAGTATAAAGAGACTTACCTAGCGCTTTCTCGTGAAATCATTTGACTTAAAGGAATCGTATGTAAGAAATGTATTTCAATTAATCATAAAATTGCCCTGATATGTCACTAGACATTAAGAAATCATGTTCATTTCAAATACTTATATCACTGAAAACAGTAGTCCGGCCAGGATATTGTCATTTAAAAAGTGAAGTTGCAGCCCTCAACTTATGTTGATGTTTTCATGTTGTGTTTTGGCCTGATGCGCCACCCTCCACCTACTGTACAGTATCACAAAATCAGTAGTGTTTCGGCATCCGGGTTGCCAGCTCTGCCAGTCAGAGGGGAGGGGGAGGGAATACACCGCTCTACAGTAATTAGAAAGTGATTGTAGTACCAGTTTTGGCCACAATCTTACATACGGTTCCTTTAATTTAAGAAAAGTTTGACTTATTTTAAGACATCTCATCCTGAAAACAAGCAAATTTTTCTGGCAGTGCATTAAGCAAATATGTCCTAAAAACAAGCAAATTTGTCTGCCAGTGTGTTAAGTAAATTTGTCTTGATAAAACTCCTTAAAGCAACACCAAAGAACTTTTCCTCTGTCGCACGCACTATTTGTTTATCCAGCACCGGCTTTGGAAATAACGATATCCACAGACAAGGTAGAATATGTTGCACGATTTTATGAAAGTACGATGTATTGCGACATCAGATGCAAGTCAAATTTGTAGTTTCTTATGTCTCATTCCATCGAACTACAGATGCGCTACCCGATCTAGCAAACTTACATAGTTATAGCCGATAGAGGGCCGCGAAGCGAAAGCAGAAGTGCCGTTCACCCTGTTACGAGTTGATGAACCACTGAAACGATTTTGGAAACATTATTTTAAGGTACAAAAAACTCTTTGGTGTTGCTTTAAAATAAGTCAAAGTCTTCTTAAATTAATCAAAATGATCTTTCAAGATGGCGCTACAGTAGGTAAGTGTCTTTTTCTACTAAAAACAATACCAAATAGATTTTTTTTATCTTATTATAAGATTAATAACACATGGTTAGATTTAATTTTTTGCAGTGTTGTGTTGGCGTCTGTTGAATAAGAGGAACTTCAAGATCACAGCAGTATTCCAATTTGCTTCACAGAACAAGCCTGCTGTCATATTGTTTGTGTTGATTTTTTTTATCAAGGAAGGCTTGGAGGAATCTAAATTGAAGTATTTTTGTTGTTACAGTTGATGTCACAATTACAAATTCTGTTGTCTTGTATTATGATTCTCTTTGTAATTCCTCCCCATTTACAAATCTGCCAACTGTCAAAAGACCTGCATTTTAAATCTGTTACACTGAATACCCAAAGCACAGTTATGAGCAGTATAGTTAATATTCAACATTTCAGCATATCCTCATGAGCTGAAATTTCACCTGGTTGTGGGCTGTTATGATGTTGTCTCAGGTCTAACTGTAAAAAAAAATGTTTGTGGGTGATTGCGGTTACAGTAGCTGCTGGTGAAGCCCAGTTTGGTTTGGTTTGGTTTGGTTGGCTTTAGTGTCCAAGTGTCCGTGATGCGCTCGGACATCGTCTGGTTGTTTCTGGAGTCGGATGTGAGCCGTAGTGATGTGGTTTGGCTGCAGCCTCCCTGGCATAGCCGGAGTGACCGATGAAATCAGACGGCTCTCGCTGGCTCATCTGTGTCACAGTGGCCTCTTACCGGATGACTGGAGCGCATTCTCTTTTTCACTCTGTCCTCTCTCTCCATCTCTCCTCTTTCTCTTTTTCCTTCGTTTTTTTTTGCGTTTTTGCTTATCCTATTTCACCTCACTTTACATCTCAATCTGTTGAGATCCTGCCTCTCGTGTGTCTCTCCCTTTGCTCTCCTCCTCTCCTTCCTTCCTTCCCCTTGTGTCTGTCACTCACTATCTCTCTGTTATTTGCTCTGTGTGCATCCCTCTCCCTCTCTCCGCTTATGGCACTCTCCGTCCCATTCTCTTAACTCCCTGTTCTGTGAAGAAGATGGCAAGACCAGATTGAAAAAGCATTTCGCCCTGAGATATCAGAGAATGTCACTCTCTCTCTCTCTTTCTCTCCCTCTCTCTTTCCCTCTCTTTCTTGACACTGTCAAATGCTTCTCTTTGAAGCGTGTGACCCTGAGATGAGAAATCTGTACTTGTTACATGCCTCAACCTGGGCTCAGTCAAGTGGAAAATAGAATAGCAGTTTACTACTGGTTGCACTAAGGACACATGCTTGAGAATGAATCGGTGTGCAGTGTGAATGGAATGTTAGGCAGGATAGCTTAGCGCCGCTGCAGGGTCTTAGGCCCTGGTAATCTCAGCGTTCATTGTATGTTTGTTGCTGGGCTTTTATTGTCCACTGTGTTTGTTGATTGACCTGGATACAAATTAAATGTTGCTTTAGAAGCACAAGAAGGCAAGCTCAGTCAGAGGTAGGACAAATATGTTTGTCATATGCTAACACACAAACGCACTAATGCCTAGAAAATCCAGTGGCATATTTTAGTATTATTTTGAATTATTATTGTAATATGCAAGTGGTTGTAAAAGAGATAAAGGCCTTTACCAACCATAAGTATGTCAGTTCTTACCCCATGATTCTTGTACCCTTGTCTAATGTAGAAGACATAGTGTCTGTATATCCATGCTTTTTCTTGGCAGGCTCACCCTAACATGCAGATGAAGAAGCAGACCTTTTAGTTGTCTGGTCACACACATAACACATATTGACTAATAAATCTCTCTAAGCAGACCGACTGAGGCTCTGTAAAGCTCCCCTGCTTAATCTTTCTGGGGCGCCTCCTTCGCTCCGTGATTTAAGTGTTAATTATGGGGTTAGATTCTACAGTCTCCCCAGTAATGCACCCCCCCGCCAATCCTCTCTCCTCAGAGCACATAATAGCCACACAAAGGGGAGGAGGAGTTGGGAGGGGGAGTAGAGAGAGAAAACAGGCCGCACTTTATGTCAACTTCCACTGGAGGAGGATGAGCGGAAATAGGCAGGCAGGCGTCGGAGGCAGGGGTTAATTGGCTCTCTCTTGACACGGCCGCTGGTCCCTCGCCCTCCCTGTCCCCTAGGGGATGCTGGGAGTTACAGAGTGGAGTGGCATTGAATACTGGTGCAGAGAAAGCCTGCTGTGTAATTTTAGCACATTCTTTTTTTTGTACATGTACATGTAAACAATGCGCTCCGTGGGGATGGAAGAGCACACCTACAGAGGTGCCAGGTTAGGCGCGCGAGGGAACCCGAGGGAACGTGGCGCGCTGGCGCTCCGATTGTTGCATGCGTTCTGCCGGGGACGGGTTTAAATGAGAGATGAACCACAGATGAGACCACATGCGGTGCTGCGCTCCAGGGGCTCAATTACTTCAGATCCGGAGATCTGACAGCGGAGCTAATTACTTCTGAAGCGGCACAGTAAAAAGTGTAAACTTTCCCAAAGTTCCAGCTGCTCACAAGAATCTCTGTATTAGATGAGTCTCTTTTCCCCATCTTTTTTCCTGTCTTTTCTGTAATCAAAAGGCGGAAACATCACTGACAGGCTCCCAATGAGAGAGAAAAAGGGAAAGAGAGACAGACATTGCAAGTAAATTAGAGCTAACGCCCTGTTGTTGCCTGGGCAACGGGTTGTTCTGCCTCGCTGTCACCAAGGAGACCAGCTGGTGAAGAGGGAAGGGCCTGTCCAGGCGTCCCATGTACATAGATAGGCAGTGACTGGTGACCTCCTTTGTCATATGGGACCCACTGTAGTAACTTGGAATTTGTTGACAGTCTTTTTTTATTGAGACATCTTGTGGAGTCACCATGGGAGATGCACTCAAACATTTCTTGCCGTCACAAACAGAAACGTGGTCCCGTGTGTGTGTGTGTGTGTGTGTGTGTGTGTGTTTGAGAGAGGAGAGAGAGAAAAAGAAAGGATGAGAAATAAAAAAATTGCTGGCTTTGTCTTATCTTTATGTGCCTACAGGAAAGATAAAGTTAAATTGTACATTTCATCATGACAGAAGCGCAGGAAGTGACTTTATCAGACAATTTATTGTGTCATCATCAGATAAAATAAATGACTTGTTTCAAATTGTGCTTAGCCATTGGTTTGCAGTTGTTTGAGAACTGTCTATTTGCATATGCTATTAGTGTAATGTGTACATAAAACGTTGGGACTTCTACACATAAAATGCTTTTAAAACATCTCATTAAACATCTTTAACTTAATAATGCATTAGTTTACACCGAAACCTTATGCAACCTTTAACAATCTTAAAAGCATGCATAGTTGGGGGCGCTGTGGCGCTGTGGCGCAGCAGGCTACAGCGTCCATAACCATATACGGGTCCGAGTGCCCACGGGGACCCAGGTTCGAATCCGACCTGCGGTCATTTCCCGATCCCACCCCATCTCTCTCTCCCTCTTGCTTCCTGTCACTCTCCACTGTCCTGTCCAAATAAAGGCAAAAAAGCCCAAAAAATACACTTAAAAAAAGCATGCATAGTGACGACAACAACAACAAACCTTTGTGCCACTCAGCTTTAAATGATGTACAGTATGCGTTCTAATCAGTATGCCACATCTTGGATAGATGGATCCTCTGTCCAAGTAAGGGAGTGTCCCAACCCCAATTGTTGAATCCTATCCATTATTCAATAGACTACACAGTGTGTTGACACTTAGCGCACAGTAATAGCTAAATTTGTGTTTCTGTGTTTCTGTAGAAGAACTCCCGTGGACAGGCTTTAGTGAACATGATGTGTGAGCACCTGAACCTGCTGGAGAAGGACTACTTCGGACTCATCTTCAGTGACGCAGATAGTCAAAAGGTAAGGCATAGGGTTGTGATGGGGCTATGTCTGGGTTAGTTTTAAACCAGTTTTATTCTTATGGTATTTACTATACAATTACTATTATTATTATTTGCGGTGCTGCAGTATAGGTACAGTAATACTACAGATATAACAGTGTATTAGTGTCACTGTCATCATATGAATTTTAGCATCAGTTCAGCATTCATTATTATTATGAGAAGTATCAGCATCATTGGTATAAATGTGCACACCAGTTCAAGCTTTACTGTGACTACTCCATGTCTAAATCCATGGAATAATATAGCATGGTTATTGATGCGTGTGAAAAAATCCATTTGCAGTTGCAACAAAAGGGAAGCATGAAGTGGAATGAAAGTATTACGTAACAGTTTATGATTGAATTACAACCTTTTGTTGCTGGCACCTGAAATCCGCTGCTCTGATGTGTGCTGAAAGTGGGAGGGGTAAAAAAAAACGAGAAATGTGAATCCAGTTACATCACAGTGATGATGAAACCTGATTGAAAGGGTTCATTTGAATACTACAGAGACAGCGGCAGCAGCTCTGTAAGCACCATGCTAATGCACTAGTGCACCAGCCCACACAGTCTGCGGAGAGAAGAGGGACTTGTTCTTATGCTGTATAATGTGCCTCTGCAGATTGGATTTAGGAGAGTGATGTGTTTTTCAAAATGAGAGGGAATGATGATGAATGAATACATTTGTTTGTTAGTCATGCATGATTGTGCAAATGTAGTATTTTCTGAAAGATGGGATTTTATACAGTCACGTCATACAGTATGGTTGGCTATTGTTTTTGTGTTGGCTATGTTTTTCCAATGGCACACATCCCTGGCAAGTTTAAAGGAAACATGGAGGAGTTATTACAGCATACTTTACTGTTCAATGACATAACTCCTGCTGCAGAAGACAGCATACTAACCAATCACATTATGTACCTGTCCAGTTTCCCCCAACATGTAAATTATTATCTTGAATGATAGTACAGTAGCTCAGTGGTTTATTGTGTTTTGTACTTACATGTGTAACCGGTAATAAGCCCTGATAAGCAGGACAATACTTTCTTGACCTTGCTTTACATGCCATTCTATAGGGGACATTCTTTAAACAGGGACGTTTATGTCAGAGGGGGGTTTAAAGCCATCATTACGGTAATGAAGGGTCTGGGAAAAAAAACACCACAGTACCTCCTAATCCTCTCCTCTCTGCTTGTAAGTGTGTCACGCATCAAAAAGACCTTTGTGTGCATTGTGTTCCTTGTTTGGTGTTAAATCGGAACCGGACAGGCTAATTGTAGTGGAGTAGGGTAATCCTGGTATAATTACACCAGAGGCGAAGATTTGTTTTTCAGTCTGATGCTGAATGGGGTTAGTGCAAGTTGGCTCGTGTTGTGGGTTTCAGTAGGAGGGCTGTATGCCTCAGCATTGTCCCAGGCGAGTAGGCCTAGTGTGTCTACAGTCTCGAGGATTTGACGATTGCTAGTGTAAACTGATTGTGAAGCAGCTGAACATGAGACAACATTCTTGTAAAGCTTTGCATTGATGAGTTTATGGAGTTTATGGGCGTGTAACAGTTTGTCAAAAGGGAGGCTGTTGTGTGACATGAAAACAGACGCGTTTTTACATGCATTGTCCTTGGACGTGCCACCCGGCCCGACATAACTTTTACTGACACAGCAGACGACAGAGAGAAGGGCTTTGCATCGGCGCGTTAATCTCGGCAAGCTCCGGTACCTCTGTGTACTGCCAAGACCCTCCCATTGGGAAAACAAGCCATTTTATCAGCTGGCCAGAGCGCTGCCCAAGCACCGCTCTGACCTTAAGCCAAGCGGATGAGATTGAAATGTCATCCTGGAGACTTCTCCCACTCCCTTAACCCCTCCACCCCCACCCCACCCTCCCCTCCCCTTTCCACCCCTCTCCTCTAAGATATTATCCTCACACTGTCTGCAGGGAAACACTTTATTTTTTTCTCGCCAAGCGCCGGTTATTGCTTGGTGAGCTATGACTGTGCTGCAGGAGATAGTGGTGCAGCAATCTGTACTCGTCCTGTCAGTACGACACACAGAGGGGAAATAACAAAAGCTCCCAGGCCCGGGGATAATTGAGCACTCTTTGGCTTGGCCGCTAACCAGCAAGACCCGGCAGATAAGACTGGCTGTTCACTCATTAGGCTATTTAACATTTTGATTGAGCTGGAGGTTCCAGGTCGCTTATGCACAAGACATTGTTTTCAATTTTGTATTATGGGGACTTAATTCAAGCTGATGAAATAGTGCTCAAGTCCTCTACTGGTATGCTGTTTTTAGTTGTTTCCTGTTTTCGACAGTGATCCAAACAGGATGTATGGTAGCTGACTTTTCCCCCACCACATTTGGGCTTTTAAAACAGACTTTCGTTCTGTTCCACCCTGGAGACATTCAAGTGTCTTTTGATTCCTATTCAGTTTTTCCTCTGTGAAATCCTATCTCAGATATTGCGATTTGGTGAGAACAGAGCCCGTTATGCCAGCAGTTCTGCGAGTGAGCATTCATGTTATACTGTATGTGCGACATACAGTACATTCAAAGAGACGAGAGATGAAGGGGAACTGAGGTAAAGCAGAGAAGATCCTCTCGCTCAACCCTAGTCTGTCAGCACGCGTACCGGCTGTCTCCTTCCAGACATTACGAGCCGCTTGATGTGACTGAATCTGCTGTAAAACCCTGCTGGATTCATAAGCCTCTCCGCTGTGTTGTGCTCTGCACTTTTATGCTGTGAGACTAGCGCCAACATTGGCTAAGTAATTGCCAGCCGTTTTGGAAACACTTTTATTTTTCCCGTCTAGCCCGGACAGAGCTCGCTGACGGCCTCTCGTGCCCACCAGGCAACACGAAATTCTTATCAAAAAGGGAGAAGAAACACGTTCGTATGCAGGCTCAAACACACATACATTCTCACACACACACACACACACACACACTTACACGCGCGCACACACACACACACACACACACACACACATACACAGTACACTCACACCACGCAACTCTGTGAGTTGCTAACCTTATTAAAGAACTCATCTAGACAAGCAGTTAGTTCTTAAAATAATTCTCCCTTTCCCTCCTGTCTCTCTCATGACACCCGTCCTCCTACAGAGAGTCTAATATGGTACCATCTGATTAAAGCTGCGCTGTTGTTAAACATGCACTGTAATATCGCACCTTCTTTCCCCTGCTCAAAGTCTCAGTTCTGTAAGGCCCGGTTCCCTCTTCTCCTTTCTCTTAAAGCACATGGTGGTGGCAACACTGTCAGTAATTAGAGACTGTGTCTGTGTGACTCATAGTGAGTCTTCAGTGTGTGTGTGTGTGTGTGTGTGTGTGTACATGTATATGTGTGTATGTGTGTGTGTGTGTGTGTGGGGGGGGGGGGGGGTGGTTAGCTGTGCTTGGTGTTGTTTCTTTGAAACCTGTGTGAAGTGCGTATCTCTTTTTTGTGTTGCAGAACTGGTTGGACCCTTCCAAAGAAATCAAGAAACAGATGCGCAGTGAGTGTGCCTTGAGAGCCCACAACATGCCTTACAACACACACACATACACATTCACACACGTGTGAACACTTGCTTGTATGCACACACCAGAGCACTCCTTAAGGAACACCAGCACCTGCTGTGATCAGCCACACAGTCCTACAAGTTTTCACATGTTGTGAGGGCGTTCATATAGTTAGTACCATAACACACACATTTACAACTGACAACACACCCAAGACGCTCACATTTGTTCCATTTGGTACTATAATGCTGTGTCAAAATATGTACAGTATGCACACACACACACACACACACACACACACACACACACACACACACACACACACACACACACACACACACACACACACAGATCATCATTTTCACAACTACTCCTACTCACCCACCATACAGAACAAATAATGTCTTTCCCAGCGTTCCCTGCTTGTTTTTGTGAGGACTTGTGTGTGAGATTGAGAGGCCAACCCTAGGCCAGCTGGTGGGTTTTTTAAAAGAATCTCATTCGGAGTGACCTTCCCTGTAATAAGGAACCACAGGCTCCCACACCCATGAATCTCTCACCAGACCCTTTTACTGTTTGTCAGGTGGCTGTGTTGCGTCGGCTTCACTGTCGCCCAGCTCCATTACAAGAGGCCTAACCATAACCTTACCCTGTCTGCCTCTGTCTGTCTGTCTGCCTCTGTCTGTCTGCAGCCTCGCCCTGGCAGTTTTCCTTTGCGGTTAAATTCTACCCGCCAGACCCTGCACAGCTCATTGAGGACATCACCAGGTATGTGTAACGTAGGCCAGCAGGTACAAAGCTGTGCAGTGTCTGGAACTCAATCCCTGACACCTTGTAGGCTGGGGCGCCACTTGAAATGTTGCGCCCCATAAGAGAATATAATATTGCTCCCCCAAAAATAATTAAAATGTTAGCCATTGTGTTTTACGAGGGCCCCTTGGAATGGTCCTAACTTTCTTCACTGACATTAGCAGCCGTGGGGATCGGCCCCCATGTTAGTACACCCTCGCTCCATAGCAGAGAAACAGCCATTTTGAGTCTACAACGTGATAGTGCTGCTTAGAACAAAGGTTATGGAGTGTAGCGCCGCTAGTGTTTTGGATGCGGGGGCTTTTCTTCTTCGCTGTGTTGGTATGTGGCAGTGATTACCTGCTCCTTTGTTTACTTCCACTGCGCTGTTTCATTATCACACTTGATTGACTTGAGTTAGGGGAGCACCTAGAGGAAAATTGGCTGTGTAATTATCATTTGGTTTTTTCTAATCACCTCAATGAGCAATCTCTTTCGGGCTTTATCTATCTCTCTGCCCCTGTCTCTTTTTGTGCCACTATCATCTCACCATCTTTCTCTCTCTCTCTCTCTCTCTCTCTCTCTCTCTGCCACATCTCTATTTTCTCTGCCTATGTCTCTCACTCTGGTTCTTTGTCTTTTTCTTTCTCTTTCTCGCTCTCTCTGTCTCTCACTCACATTTTTTTTTCTTCACTGCTGTCTTGATCATTCTATCTCTCATTCTTTTCTTCATCTCTCTCTCTCTCTCTCTCTCTCTCTCTCTTTCTGTACAGATATTACCTGTGTCTGCAGCTGAGAGATGACATCCTCTCTGGTCGGCTGCCATGCTCCTTTGTCACACACGCACTGCTGGGCTCCTACACGGTTCAGGCGGAGCTGGGCGACTTCGACCATGACGAGCACAGCTCCGACTACGTCAGTGAATTCCGCTTCGCCCCCAACCAGACGCGGGAGCTGGAGGAGAGGGTGATGGAGCTGCATCGAAACTACAGGTGAAGAAACGCATCACATGGACAACATGACGCTTCACCTCTGTAGGCCTACTTGACAGGGGTGGGAGTCCTGAAAGTGTCAATGAACAGCTAACACAATCAGTGATCATTTTGAACTCTCCACTTTGATGACAGTGGTTTCTCAATTAGGCTTTCAGGAAATACCATGCAGAACAGCGGTGACATTGGACTAATAAACCTAATGTAAATCTATGTATAATGTTGACTGTGCAGGCTTTGACAGATCCTTAAGTTAATTTATTGTAGCTATATAAAAGTAGCTATATAACGACTCAAAAATATAACATTGAATTTTTTTGTATTTTATTTACATGAAAATATTAATAATAGTCCATGGGCCCTAATAAAAATGGTGGGCTTAGTGCAAAATTGTATGGCTAACTACAGCTAATTTAATAACTAGGTAAAATCAACTTGCTCATTTAACACTATGGGCAAGACCTTAAAGAAGCACTATGCAGGTATGGTTATTCCTTCGCTGTTTCTGGGTTTTCGCCGGATTTGGGCTCACAGCTCCCCCTGCAGCTTCGGTAGCAAGTGACTGCTACGCTAAACCCCCACTAGCTAGCAAGCTAGCCATCAAGAAACCAAGCTAAACACATACAGGGCTCACAATAAAACGGTAGAGCAAACACATTGTTCAAGAGACTATCAAACCACATTACAAACACGAAGTTCACCCAATAGGCTACTTACAATTTCAACAGCAACAAAGCCATATTGGTGTCCGTTTTGCAGTCGTCTTTGAAACTACAATCTGGGGCGCGATTGGGTACTTCCGCTGAGTCACATCCGGATTTACCCGGACCGGGTCCAGAAAGTTGCATATCCGTTTTTTTTCCACGGGGAAGCGATAGGGGGGGACGAAGCACCCACCAAACGACCCAGAAAGTGTTGTAGAACCATCAGAACGACTCTCAACCTGCATAATTAAGGTCATTTTTGCTAAAATTGTTGCATAGTGCTTCTTTAAGCGTAAACACTGATGAGTCAGCGCAGTACTCGCATATCACACGAGAGCTATTTGCCTTTTGATAGACTTTACCCACCCTTTAAATTAGGGCCCCTAAGTGATTTACATTTCTTATAAAAAAGGAGTCCATAATTACAGTATTTATATAAAATTCCAGAGAATGTATAAGCACTCTTTAAGGGCATACCAGTACATTTAAAAGGAAACCAAAGGCAGATGAAGAAATGAAGAAAACATGCTCAAAAGTGAATTGCAGCAGAACACAAATAATTAATACCATAATTATTATGTTTTGACTATAAGTACATTTATAGCAGTATTCATTATAAAGGGGTCTCTTCTAAACAAAGTAAATCTCCCTCAGGGATAAAACAGGAGCTTTTGTGTAGCCTGACTTCTAAGTAACTCTGTAGCTCTGAAACTGCCCTTAAATTTAGTGCCCTGCTGCCTTGTCTCACAGCAATTACTTATTTTTATTTCACCATGGCTTAGAGCCCTTGCCACATAAATCCTCTCTTGGATCCATTTTGCAGTGTTTATAGACCTGCATGGCCAGGTGTGGGTCATTAAAGCCTAAGTTGATTGGCTACCAGTGTGTCCCAGTGCCTGTGATGACACATGCTGACTATTGTTACTTTGAGCAGGGGGATGACTCCTGCAGAGGCTGAGCTGAACTTCCTGGAGAACGCCAAGAAGCTGTCCATGTATGGAGTGGACCTCCACCACGCCAAGGTATTGAGCTGTGATGCCATGGAACATATGGCATGATTCATTTGTAGCATTTGCCATTTGATGACATGTACAAGGATACAAGGAAGCCTATTTGTGCATTTATGGGAGAGGGGGTAAAAAGTGCAGTAGAAGAGGAGTTTAGTAGATTAAGTGGCAAGGGCTGCATAAGAAAGGTGGGGGAGGATTGTAACATATATAACAAAGAGTGTGTGTGTGTGTGTGTGGCTCAAGGATATGTAAGAAAATAAAACTGAAATACATACAGGGCCCTAAAGAGCCAACTTGAAGAAGCTGACATAAAAATGTGTTGTTTGCTCCTAATTAACAATTCCTACTGTATTAGACCAGTGTGCGGTAATGGTTTCTAGTTTTAAAGTCTGATATTTTTGCGCATCACCAGCACCTGGGATTCGAATACTGCCACTGCATAGGGATTTTATCTTATTAACATACAAAGCTCTAATTTAAGTATTGGGCAAGAGTCTAAAGTCTTACAAAAGCTTGCTGAATAAAACTATTTGCAAATTAAATACCATGAAAAAGATCCCAAGCACAGATCCTCAAGCCACATAATGCCGTTAGATCATGCATGAGAACTTTGCTCATAGACTGACTTTGCACTTTTGCCCAGCATTTAAATCAGGGCCCACAGACTTAAAACACAGTACAGTTACAAAGAGGAGAATAAACCAGGAGGGCACAGCCAAGTAGTTCATTGCAGAATAAAGTTAAAAAAAATTATAGAAAAGAGAAGAAAACACAAACAAATAAAGAAGGCAAAGACTGGAAAAGTAATGAAAAACACCATATAACACAAACATAATGCAACCATCACCGTGCAGCAATGCAATAAAACACTGGGCAGTAGATACTAGTAGGTTATTTTTCAAAAAGTGAGAGAGCTGCTAATTTCACCAAATTCAGTAGTTTCTTATCATGTGTGCCTCAGGACTCCGAGGGCATTGACATCATGCTGGGCGTGTGTGCCAACGGACTGCTGATATACCGCGACCGGCTGCGCATCAATCGATTCGCCTGGCCCAAGATCCTCAAGATCTCCTACAAGCGGAGCAACTTTTACATTAAGATTCGGCCCGGTGAGGTAATTCATGTCCATTGTTTTGGCTCTGATCGGAGGTGACACGGTAAAAGCTTTCTCCTCAAATGAAGCTCGAGGCTGTGGAATTCATTGAATGCAACTTAATTAAGAGAGAGAGGGAGAGAGAGAGAGAGAGGGAGAGACTGCCACCAAAAACCAATCATATTTCTCTGAAACAAAGTATGTCATCGCTTGGCTTCTATGGAGGTAGTGTCCTTTGAGGAAACTGAGGAAAATGATGGACCCTTACAGTGATAGTGGAACATGTTTACTTGGGCAACTGGTAGTGAATGATGTTGAAAGCAATGTTGGAGGAGGAAATTGGGTGGCAGTGGGGGAGGTCCTGCACCTCCCTCTCCCTCTCTCTTCCCCCCCCCCCCCTCCCCCTCTTTCTTTTTCTCTGTCATTCTACCCTACTGCTGTGAAGGAAATGGGCGAGAGAGGGAGATCTGGGCTCCTTTCCCAGAGGGCCTTTCTGCCCGTGGGTTTGGGCAGACCCTTGCTGGGCTGCACTGAGACCGGATCTGCCCTGACGGCTCACCACCGGCACAATGCTCTCACAGAGAGAGACCATGAAAGGGACTCTTTTTCATGCGACCGTCGCTTCTTTAGCACTGCAGACGCAGCTGCAAACAAGTCCAGGATACAAGAAAGGGGGTGGGGGGGGGGGGAGAGAGTGTAAATATAGAGTGATAAATGCCACGCTCCGTGTTTGTCCCCTCTGATTGCTAAGAGATGCTTTTTTACCCCCTCCCTCTTTCCTCAGTATCTGCTCTCAGCAGGGTAGCAGGGTAGCAGGGTATCTACTGATCTACTGGCTGGAGATTCTCCCACCTTGGGGCAGGACAGCAGTATGAGGCAGGGTGGAACAGACTAACCATAACTGCTCTTTGTTCAGAGAGTTCAGGAGAGTGGCTTCAACAGGGATCTGCTTGGCCTGAGAATTCATACACTCAGCTGTAGCAATGAGATGTACAGTACACATCCCTGTCAATGTTTTAGCTCCACTGAAGAGGGGGATTTTTCAAAGCACACTGCTAATGCTTCTGCACTGCACTCTTCTTTCGTCAGTGTCTGCTGTTCTGCTGTTCTAAATTGCTTAAGTGCACTCAGCACGGGGAAGGATTATGGGTTTAGTACATTTAAAGATTTGAGAAAAAAAAAGCTCTGAAAGATCTAATGGCCAGAGACTGGACATTCATTGTAATTCACTGGAGTCCATCAATAATGGTTTGGTTGCTTGAAAAGCCATGCTGAACTTACCCATCCCACAAAATTTGAGGTTGGTAAGTTCGGTCTGGAGTTGTTCCATTGACAAGCCTCTATTAAAACCTGAGAATCGTGTGGAAAAATTCCAATCGTCCATGGAGTGTCTGGGTGGGCTTTATACAATGATGGACAGATGAGCAACGGTGCCTATTGAATTTGTTTACAGCAAAAATCTGGTCACTAGAGAAGTTACACGTTTATGTCGCTATCATGTCGGTTGTACAATATATTGACAGCGCAGAAAACGCAGGCATTTGTCAGAACAAGGATGCTCTGACTGTTCTCATAGTAGGATTTCATAGTAGGCTATTTCGTTGATGTGATTGGGTAGGTCTATCTAATTGTGTGCAGAGGCATTTTTTCCCATACATGTATCAGTTGAAACACGCCCCAGCACACGTCCCAATGCTTCAGTTCCAGACTGAAATTCTGAATAGAATTTTGAGTATTGCTACGTCAGGCTAATGGTTTGGTCCACCCGATGTGAAACTTGGATTAGACATGTATTTGACTTTCCCCCATTCTTTGGTCTTTGGTTTTGAATGTAAAACTACCCATAAATGTAGGTTTTTTAATGTAAATGTGACCTGTCTGTCCCTTCCGCAGTATGAGCAGTTTGAGAGCACCATCGGCTTCAAGTTGCCCAATCACAGGGCTGCCAAGAGGCTGTGGAAAGTTTGCATCGAGCATCACACCTTCTTCAGGTAGGACCCGCTGGATTTTTTCCCTTGTTTTCATAATATTAAAAACATTTTTATTTAATTTTTTTAAATTTAATTTTTATTTTTATTTAATTTTTTAAATATTTATTATGTTTATTTTTTATTTTGGAATTGCATATTTATTGTGTTGTACACTTAACTTACTTATACTTATACTTATACTTATATACTTATACTTGTTCTTTGTTGGTGTTCAAACATTGATGCACACTTCTTATTTGCTCTCACTCAAATTAAGTATACTCAAGTGAATTGCCATCTATATTCACTAAATCTAGTTGATGCAGTAGGTTAGTGGCAGGTGTTGTTGTTTCTAACTCCTGTTCAGCCTGTACAGACCCCTGCCCCTTCTTCCACATGTAATTTTTTGCTCAAACGTATTCTGAAAAGACATCTTGAAAACACCCTGGAATAAACATATTTAGCACTACTCTTAACCGCAGTAATGATGGCTAAGCCCTGTGAGATAGACAAGCATGCTCTGAGAACCTGGATGAAGTGAGGAGAACGAGAGAGATGAAGAGCTGAAAGACGGATGCAGAGGAGCTCAGAAGTATGCACACGGCACACAACTTCATTATCATTCAGGAAGGGTTGGCTAAGATTATAAATGTCATAATCTGGTTAATCCTCCATACACACACACATACAGTACATACACAGAGAGAGAGAGAGGGAGAGACTGACACACACACACACACACACACACACACACACACACACGTGCTCTTCATGCTTCTCCTCCCCTGCTCTGTTGCTCATGGAAGGATCCTTGCGCCTGCTGAGAAAGCACTGAGATGTGATTAAAGGAGCGCTGTGATCAAAGCTTCGTCTTACTGTGCCCACTACCAAACATATACGTACACACGCACACACACACACACACACACACACACACACACACACACACACACACACACACACACACACATACACATACACACACACACAGGCATACTCTCTCTCTCACACACACACACACACACACACACACACACACACACACATACACATACACACACACACAGGCATACTCTCTCTCACACACACACACACACACACGCACACGCACACACATACACATACACACACACACACAGGCATACTCTCTCTCTCACACACACACACACACACACACACACACACACACATACACACACACACATACACATACACACACAGGCATACTCTCTCTCTCACACACACACACACACACAGGCATACTCTCACTCACACACACACACACACACACACACACACACACACACACACACACATTTTAAAAATGCTATTTGACTTACCCACCATGCTCAAACGTATTCTGCAGGCTTGGGGTGGTCCACTATATTTTACTCAAGGTCCACATGCCGCCTCCTCTGGTTATCGTGCCCACGGCTTGGTTCAATTCTCAGCTGTGCTGAGCTGAGCAGGGTATATGAAAAATTTGAAAGATGCTCTCCTTTTGGCAAATGGAACAGATGTACATGAAAAGAACCCCAAACTCTACTCAGATCCCCCATGTCCTCATCTCGAAATGAAATCCCATTAAGAAAAGTCAGCAAGAAGTCTCTTTTTAGATGCTCCCTCACTAAAACCCTGAACTATTTGTAAGACTACCAAGTGTTTTCTAACATGTTCCGGGCTGCATCCACCTTGGCTTGTGCACTTTTGGCTCTGCTTTGTGTTGGCTTCATGCTCCATTCTCACCTCTCTCCAGATGCCCAAACACTTTCGTTGTGCTGGGATTAACATAACATCATATGACAGTTAGGGCTCAGTGTCACGTTGCCATAATTGTTATGACTGTATGAAGCTATAACAGCTTAGTAGCATGTGACATAAACGTTATGGCATGTAGAATTCTGAGAGCGGTCATGATAATCACTGGTAATGATTACATGACACTGTCCAATTAGTGGGTATCTCCTATTATGATGACTAATGACAGGATTTGATATTTTTGCGAAGGTTTTATTTTGTCTTATGCAGACATTACTGTATTTCATTGACCTTTGTTCCTGTTCTGTGACCTGTGGCAATGATGTTAAAACAAATACATATGGCGATAGAAAAGTGCCATAAAGCACTCGAGGGATAAAACATGCATACGAGCGTATTATATTATTTCACACTCGTAAATATTCACTGCGAGCGCGCAAATACTCTCTGCGCGCATGCACTCAGAGGAAACTGCTCCCCGAGCGGGGAAAAATATGCACTTTTCTATCGCCATAAATACATAATCTAAAAAAAAAGCACCATGTAATTTTTAAGAAGACTTACTGTATGTCAGTCTTATGGCGCCTTACGTCAGTCTTGAAAGCAGCACTCTTTCGTCCCTTTACAGGTTAGTGTCTCCAGAGCCGCCGCCCAAAGGCTTCTTGGTGATGGGCTCAAAGTTCCGATACAGCGGGCGAACCCAGGCCCAGACGAGACAGGCCAGCGCCCTGATTGACCGTCCCGCACCTCACTTTGAGCGCTCGACCAGCAAGAGGTACTTGCTGTCCCGCAGTCTGGATGGAGGTGAGCTTCACGAAGACCAGAGACAGGCAATGCGCTCTGATAATGGTCTATGAGTTCTATGAACAACCACAGGCAAGAGTAAATGTTACAGCACATGCAACCAACATACAGTATGGGGTGATTCATCAGTATGCAGTGTTGAGATGACACATGGGTTGATTAGTATGTGTGTGTTTGTGTGTGTGTCTGTGTCTGTGAGTAAATAGAAAATTACACTTTATTCATTGTATTTACATTCAAATTGGCAAAGCTCAAGGATGTCCAAATAAATAAAAGCAATTAGCACACATGTATACATACTGTTATATACACAATACAATAACAAAGAGGAGAATAAACCAGGAAGAAACAGCTGGGTAGCGTAGTGGACATTAAAAGAGAAAAGAAAAGAAGAAACCCCACCAAATATAAGTATACACTTATACACAAGTATAAACAACCACCCTGAAGCAATACACTAGAAGAACAATCACTATTAAGTGTCAAATAAGCACAGTTGGTAGCAGTATGATTGTTGTTTGGACTTCAATCATAAGTCTTCACTAAAGTGTGATTGTTAAGAACAAATAAATAAATTTCATGTTAATAATACACATCAAGGAAAACATTTCAGCGTACCAAACGAAGCTTTTAAGTCTGCAGTAATAGAATGCACTCTCCATTTTTCCCTTTTTACACCCCGCTCCCATCTTTGCCATGTTTTTCAAGAGAATCATTAATTATAAGAACTTGAAGAATTCAAGGATGTCACGGGGGAATTTATCCGCACTTGTGTAGTTGTGCCCTGTGAGGAATGTGTTTGTTCTTGGAATAGATTTATGCCACCTCTGTCTCTCTTGGTTCTTTTTCTGGCTCTCCTGTAGCAAAGTCACAGTGCTTTAACAATGCTTAAACTCTGTCCATGTACATATGTACACCCTCTAACCTCTTGCCCCTTTGCAGAGTTCTCGCGGCCAGTGTCTGGCCTGAGTCACCATCAGGATGGCCTGTCGCAGCGCAGCACCAGCGAGCTGCCACGCTCACCTTCCGTGGACGAGCAGGACCACCGGGCAGACCTGAGCACTGACCAGGAGCTGGACACCGAGTACGAGCAGGACCAGGACCAAGACGCCGACCAACTGGACCAGGACCCTGACAGCGTGACCACGCCGACCAAGAAGAAGGAGATTAAGGTACGCAGAGCGCCACTTTCCGCTCTCTCTCTCTCTCTCTCTCTCTCTCAAGGCTTCCCATGGAGGGTGGTGTGACGGGTTTGCTCACTCCCCCAATTGAATATCATATGAGGGGGTCAGCAAACAGCTGCCTGTAAGTCAAATCCACATACCCGCTAAGGTTATTCATAAAATTGAAATCAAATGAAACAAGTACTACAAAACAATGAATAAAAACACGAAAATGTTTTCTAAAACATGGAAAAGGTTCTGTAATACGTACATCCATTTTCCCCCAAACATACTTCAGAATAGATGTTTACTACAGAATATTGAATTTATGTACACTTGTGCACAGCTGGGTGCCGTGGCCCCTTATAAATCAGTGCTGAACAGACATTACATTCCGCAAAGCTTTTGTCAATCACCCTTTATTCTGTCACATAGTTACTCAGTGTCACCTCGCAGTTCATGTTGTTTCCTCCATCAGGGCTGCCCACCTCACTCAGTCTGCAGAATCTGACCCCGGTAATGCCCCATGTTTGTATGTCAAGACCAGAGATCACATGTGATTGGTACATGTCACTGCACACAATGGCTGTTGTATCTGAAAAGAGTTGGCCTCTCGCTCAAGTGAGTAATTATGAGCGACGCTGAGTCATTGAGAAGTGGGTTCTGTGTGTAGAGCGAGTGTGTGAGCACCCTAGCTCCCCGCTGGTGCAGTGTTATGGTTGAGTGGCATGACCCGCCACAGTGCTGTTTGAAACCCAGCGGCAGCCTGCCTGCTGTTTGCCTTTCTTTTAAAAAACATAGCACACTCGAGCTGGAGCCTTGCCAGCAGATGGAAAGCTATGGGAAGCAGCGCACCTAGCTATTGTCTCTGAAAGTTTCTCTCTCTGCCCCCCTGGAGTTGAGTGTCTGTGTTTACCCACATGTTGAACAGAAGATGGAAAGAAAGAGAAGAGCTCTTCTCTGCTCTTCATTTACATGGCGAGCACACATTTGACAAGAGACCACAGTGTGGTCTAATTTTATACTTTCTCTCTCCTTCTCCCTCTTCTACTCTCTTTCTGACATTCTCAACCTTTACAAATGTGGTCATTCTCATGTGGCAGATGAGTTACATATATTAAAGTTGCAGATATCAAAGTTGTGGACCCCAACATTTTCCATCCTTTGTAATTTCTCACTGGATACGGTGTTTTATTTCTTCTATTAACGATGTAGCTGCTCTGCGCATCAGATGACATTTGGGTTGCCGCGCAATCAAAGCGTGTGATTATGTACACGGTTCACTTTGGGAGAAGCCAGGAGAAGGTGAATGCAGCGTTATGCAGAATAATTCTCTCTCTTATCTCCGCCCTAACGTCTACTGCAGTAGGCCTTTACATTGTGTGGTCTGCAGAGATTAGCTCGTACTAAGACTCTGCTGTCCCTCTTACTTACTGCATGTTTGAACCTCTTTTACAAAGACTCTATCCTAAACTGCTCCCGTTCAACCCTATCCACAAGTTTCCTGGGGTGGCTAGTGAAGAAATTACTGTGTTTCTGATTTAAGTGTACTGTTGTGTCCCAGGGAGAAATATGAGCAGAAATAAGACCATAGTTTGCAATTAAATCGAGTGACATTACTTTAGGCAGGTGCCCGGATGAAAGTAATCGCTAGAAGGGTGTGTGGCTTCAGTGGGAAGGTCCCCAGATGGACCTGCAGGGTAAATTCAAATGTGCTAACAGGTTAATTTGGGTTCTACCCTGACTAACCAAAGTGCTTTCCTCTATAAAGTCTCTTATTGCACCCACAATTTGGTAAAGGTATCACAGGATTTTGGAAACTTGGAAACTGGTTGTTCCCTATCTTATCTCTTCCTGTCTATTCTGCTTGGCTAACATACTACATTACTAATATGCTGTCTCTCCTGTGCACATTGCTGACAAAAGGAGGATGCTGGAGAAGCTCTTGATGCTCAGCAGGAGGTATCTTGTGTGTGTGTTGTGATTGATGATGCAGTGTGGCTGAGGTTCTCTTGTGTTGGCGTTATAGCCTTCTGTCTGCCCATGTATGTAATTTTATCTACAACCCCATTCCAAAAAAGTTGGGATGCTGTGTAAAATAGAAAATGAAAACAGAATGTGACAGTTTGTGAATCTGATTTAGTTGCAGAAAGGACATAGTCAACATATCAAATGTTGAAACAGATTTGACAAATTTGAGTATTTAATTTAAAATATATGTTTATTTTGAATTCAATGTCAGCAACACGTCTCAGGGGCAACAAAGGCTGGAAATGTTGTCTAATGATAAAGAAAACACAAGGGACATTTCACATTCAATTAGGTGAACTGGCACCATGATTAGGTATTACACGATCCCAGAAAGGTGGAGTCTCTCAATTTATGGGTAAATAATGCAATAACATTATTTACAAGAACATTATTACTGTGTGAGGATTTTATCATCTATAGTAAATAATATCACTGAAATAGTCAGAGAATCCAGAGAAATATTTGTAAACTGAAAAACATTATTGGATAGCAGTAAGTTTTGGAACTTTAAAACCAAACCTGTTTCTGGAAAGAAAATTATTGTATGGACTCAGGAAAACTTCCGATAACCATCTTCTATGAATACCGTTTAATGTTCCATCCACAAATGCAGGTTAAAATTCTACCATGCAAAGAAGAAACCATACTGTATTTAGAAATGATCCAGAAATGCCCAGTCTTATCTAGGCCGAAGCACTCTAAGATGTTCTCTGGTTAGACCAATCAAAATGTGTAATTCTTTTTAGAAATCATGGATTCTGCATGTCCCTAACAGTCATGTTCCTCATACCTCATCTAGGCTAGGCAACAACCCAACTGCCCAAGACTGTTGCAGTCCGTTTTGGCAGTTTTTTAAAAAATTTAGGACAGGGTTTGTGCCATCCTAAGTTAGGATTCCTAAGTTGGGAAATTCTTTAGTTAGGATGGTTCTGTAATGGCCAAATTCCTATCTTAATTATAAGTTAAGATTGGATTTTTTCCTACAGTAGATGCAGTTAGGAAACATGCTTCTGTAATACCAAAAATCCTAAATGCCACCCTAAACTGAGATGAGATAGGATTTCAGAGTTAGGATGTTTCTGTAATGAGGACCCAGGTTCTAAAATGGCCTGCTTGCAGTCCAGACCTGTCACATTGGGTTCATGGAACTAAAAACATGATTACAAATACTCCAAATTGTCGAGCAGCTGAAATCCTATATCAGGCAAAAATGGGACATTTCAATCTCAAAAGTCCAGCAACTGGTCTCTTCAGTTCCCAAATGTTGTTAAAAGATGAGGTGAAGCGGCACAATGCCTCTGTCCCAACTTTTTTGAGACGTGTTGCTGGCATCATTTTCAGAATTAAGATATATTTAAAATAAATAAATAATTAGATAAATAAAATGTGTCTGTTTCAACAATTGACATGTTGTTTTTGCATTATTATCAATTAAATATTGGGTTTTATATGAAAATCATAGCATTCTGTATTTATTTACATTTTACAGTGTTCCAACTATTTTGCAAATGGGGCAGTATCTTCTATGTAAATCCTAGTTCATACAACTTTTGGTCACACTTTATATAACAGTTCCCTTAAAGGTGCAGTCGCAATTCGGTTTCTGTTTTCTCAAAAGGTTTTTGATATTTGAGCTCAACAGCCAATCATATTGCACCCTATCCATGCGCCTGGAGAGGGTTTGTTGATTGGCTGGAATTATTTATGGCTTTGTGCTCCCAAAAGTAAAGAGCTGTGATGAGCAATTCAGTTAATTTGAGCCTGGATTATGGAGCCACAGACTGTACCTTTTAATACAGAGAGTGTCACTGTTTTGTATAGGAAACCTCAGTCTCTATGTTTGTGCTGTACAGTGTCAATGCACTGGTAGTCATCAGTGAGCGTGTTTACATGCACTTCAGTGTCCCGGTTATTATGCTTATACTTTAAAATCCTGATAATAACTGTGATACTGAAGTGCATGTAAACACGCTCAGTGTAGTGCACTGTACTTAAAGGTGTATTTACAAGGGACACAGTTATGTAAAGTGTGATTTTCTTCCATGATTTTGATGTCTTGCATCTAAAGGAGAGCATATGTCAGACCAGAGGTTCAGATACACTTAAGATATTACTTCCTGTGCATATTTTAAGTGAACAGCATGTCCTCTAACCAACCTGGGTTGGTTACAGATCTTGTAGGATTTAGTACATGTCTTTAGATGCCTGAAGTCTATCACATTCCAGTAGTTTGTCTTAAGCTGTGTGTATGTGTATGTTTGTGTGGCCTTGTTTCCTGTTGGATCTCCCATCTGGCGTCTGCTTGCCTTCCTAAACTTAATCGGCTGCACTCTCCCTTTCCACCTCCCTCCCTCCTTCCCCTCCCCTACTTCCCCCTTACCTGCACCGCCTCTTCCTCTTCCTCCTCCTCCTCCGCCTGCCTGTCCTCCTCCTCCTCCTCCTCCTCCTCCTCCTCCTCCTCCTCCTGCTGTCTCCTCCTCTGTCTCTCTCCATTCACCTGTGTAGCAGGAGCTGGAGTCTACTCCACGCCACAAGCAGGAGGTACCGCTGTCTTTGTTCTGTTTCAGCCTTCCTCTTATCCACAGTTCCCTTGTGCTGGAGCTGGGCTGGGTGCTCACATAGTCAGGGGCTGTGTGGGTACCACTGTAGTACTGCAGAGCAGAGCTTTATTCTCCTTTTAGCTGAGCAGTTAAAATCTAAACCGCAGAGAAGTTAGTCCAATGTATTAGTTGCGTGATTCTTGATAAGCATTAGAATAAAAGGTGATTAATTAAGGAAAAGAGGAATTTTATTGACATAACTTTCTTTGAAACTTTCTTGTTTTATTATCTATTTATCAGACTCCTGAATAGGAGTGTTAAGTGTTTTGAAAAGTAAATGTACTGATATGTTCAGCTTCTTTCAAAATACTTGGGTACATGGTCATCAAGGAAAACTCATGACGTTAACATAAGAAACAGTAAATATCAATAACAAGAAATAATTTTATTTTTTATTTTTTACAACTCAATACACAGAGCGTAAAGCAGTTTTGCAGTTGCAGTACCAGTTACAACTTCTCAGTTTGAAAATTAAACCTCATTAATGCTACATACAGAAAAACATACAGAATGCGCTCATAACCAAATAATTGAATTCATCTGTCATCCACCCTTAAACAATTCTACTCCGTGACTGTGATTTAAATGGCTTAATATTTGCACTTCATTAAACGTGTTGTTTACAGCTCTTCTGATGGTGATTTTTTTGAGCCATTTCACAGTTATTAGATGACATTATTTGTGCACACACCATGTGGAAAACAATGCTGTGCTGCTTACTACAGTCACATTTCAGGGGATGTAGCTACAGTATAATTACAGATAGCCATGTCCATTGGGTAAGAGGATGTCTCTGACCCACTGTTTGTAGTTTTTTGCAATTATTTCTCATAACGTTATGCACCTTTCATGTCTATGAAATCCTGATTTGAATTGATGTAATTGTACATGCTTGCATCAGTGCTAGTTAAAGGTGCTCTAAGCGGTGTTACGCGGTTTCTAAGCTAAGACATTTCTTGTCACATACAGCAAACATCACCTCACCATCCGCTAGCTGCCTGTGCCCTGAATACACTGTAAACAGCCTAGGCTCCAACAAAACAAACAAAAACAGCTTGGTCCAGCCTGGATCATGAAAACATAACAAACTGTTCTAGCCAATCACCGACAAGATGCACGTTTAGGAGAGTTCTCTGTTTTGTTTGAACATCAACAGAAGTGAAGTGACGTTACCCAACATAGCTTAGAGCACCTTTAATAAAGATGTGTGAAAGGAGAAACTAATGTAATTCGACATGCTTGCATCAGTGCTAGTTAATAAAGATGTGTGAAAGGAGAAAAACTAAAAAAGTTAATCGCCTTTTTTGCCTTTTTCTTTCTGTTTCTCTGATTTCGCTGAATCTCTCTCTTGCTCCCTCCCTCTCTCTCTCTCCCTCTATCAAATCTCTCTCTCTCTATCATCTTTCCTCCTGAATACCCACCCTGTTTCTGGGTTCTAGTTTATGGATAAGTCGGAGGACTTTCTCCTGAAGCATCAGGCCAGCATCAATGAGCTGAAGCGAGCTTTGAAGGAGCCCAACAGCAAACTGATGACCCGGGAGAAGCGCCTGTCAGGGTCATCCCCAGGAGGCACGCCTGAGAAGAAGGCTGTGAGTATCGGATGAGTCCAGAGCAAGAGTCCCCTATGCAGCTGAGCAGCTGGAGATCAGAAAGGACAGATATAAAGTGTTGCACATAATCTAAGAAGTGTAGCCAAAATGCACAGGCAGTGCTGCTTTCACTACCTTTAGATTTATGAAGTTCCATATTGAAAGAGTAGTAGTCTGTAGTACTGAATGTGCTTTATAATCTGTTAGAACTATGAACTAGCACACATACATACACAGACACACATAAACACACAGAGACAGGCAGACAGGCAGACAGGCAGACAGGCAGACAGGCAGACAGGCAGACAGACAGGCAGACAGACAGACAGACACACACACACAAGCATGCAGATTTATACAGTATACAGTTTTTTCTTGTGTTAGATAGTTGTATGATTTAAGTGTGGTTATATGTAAGTGTGTGTGTTTGTGTCGTAGGTCCTTATCTGTGTTTGTTACAGTGTTTTTGAATCATTTTACTCATTACATTTGTCTAATGAACCAAAAAGTTAGTTCTGGGTATTCAGTACATGTTGTTACCTCTTGATCAGGCATTACATTGAGTTTTTGATTGGAGGCAAATACGCTCTATTCCCAGATAGTTCCCAACGATGTGTGGGATGATTTAGAGCCATTTTATCAATTACTTCAACTAATGACTTCAAATTTCAAGGGTTTTTCAGAGCCGAACATGGTGCATGACAGTACAGTTAATAACTTGATTAAGGATCAGTCATCTGGTGTATGGAGCACAAAGAGTCAGTAGTTACAAGTCTCGCTAATAAAGAGAGTTGTAATAGCCTCGCTGAATCAGAAACCCCAGAGGACACATTTTAATATCGGTCCTATCCACAAACTCAGGTTCTTCACTTGAGTTAGATTAGAAAAGACGCCACCATTTTGTTAATCATATTTGGTGTAATCATGCCGCAAAGGAAATGTGATTGAATTGATGGATAGGCTGACAAATATGTGCGTTTGTTTGCTCTGTTTTCTCTGTCTACTGACACATTCTGGCCTGCTGCTTGAGAGCAGCCAGATGTCATCTTCTCTGTATCAAACAGGCCAGAGACTAGTGTGTGTTTGTGTAGTGGCAAGATCAGAGAAGCGAATCATATCTGGCTTATGGATGGAGAAGAAACAAAGCTTTGGTGATGAGCTGCCATGAAGGATCAATGTTTTTTTCCACCCAGAAATTGAGCTGTGAAATGATTTCGTAGCGATAGAAATAAGCATGTTATGTACTTGCCTTTGATGTGATTTAGTCTGCTGTGTCTGGTTGTCCCAGAGTATCCATATATTTGAGGAAAAATGAGGATAAATCTTTTGACTCAGCCTGTGAGTTTTATCAGATGAAAATTGGCATCTTATTGATTTGTTTTGATAGAATTTATCTTCACTGTCTGATTTTTTCAGCGTGCCAATCCAGACACAGCAGCTTGAATGTGAGAAAAGAAAATCCCTTTTCAAGCGTGAAATCTCCTCTTTGATGCTTGTCATCCCTTTTTAAAGATGAAACGATACCTGATGTCACTTGAACAATTTCCCCTTTGTTTGCCATCACAGGAATCACAATCCTTTATTGTATAATGTCACAGATCCACACTGATCTCTGATATGATGTACTGTTATTGATTTCTCTCTTAGAGCATCTCATTCGGCATGGAGATAGTTTAACCATATTTTACTTTTACTTTCATTTGGATTTATAAACATACTGTAACAGTGAATAGACTAATTTATTTCTTAATTCTCTGCAGGCTCGGAGAGGATTGTATTGTTTTTTTGGTTGTGTTTATTTATGTTTTTTTTAGTTGTTACTTGTTTGCCTGTACTATCGTAGGTCAAGCAAGAAAGTTCAATTTGCTCTTCGATGGCATACAAATCAACAAGGACTCTTTAGAAATGCCTCTACCTTCACGTTTTTGGATGATGATGTTTGTGACATGACTGTTTGAACTGTGTATTGGTAACAGCCTTTCTTTGCTCTCTCCTTTGCTGGCTCTGATGGGGGTTGGGTTAGGATGTGGGGGTTGTGTGGGCCATGGAGGCCACTAGCGTCACACCTCCGGAGGGCTTCACGCAGAAGACCCTGGTGACTTCTCCTGAGGTTGCAACCCTTCCTCATTATTTCTCATTTTTTGCATGAAACAGGTCGTAGCTATGCATTTGGAATCAAAGTAGATTGGATCAGTTATGTGATACCAAGCTTATTCTTCAGCCCTTGCAATAGATCTGATCAAAGCTGGTGTCTTGAGATAGTGGAAAACAGGCTAAAAAACTAAATTTGGCTGTGGTGCAATTTTCTTTTTCTTCAAGATGAAATTAGAACAGTGACGCATGCTCAAACAGATCTTGAACCTGTGCAACCAAATACTGCATGTTATTTGTCCTTTTAAATCGTTGTCCTTAGCTCAACAACTTAGTAATGGCAAACTAACTGTTTTGATCTATATCAACATATAGGGTTCAGAGGAATGGGTATTGATTGAAAAGCAGGATGCTTGCCAACCAGAGAATTACCACAAGGTGGAGAGCAAGGATAAGCCTAATAGACGTTCCCTTTCTGAAGTCTCCGAACCTGGCTTGGAGAAAAAGAAAGAGTCAGAAAAGGAGATCACCAAAATGATACATATCGAGGTAACTGGGGAGGATGGCGAGGAAATGCAAGTCCAGATGGACTCTTTCCCATCTCCCAAGCTGCCACCAAGAGACGAGAGCAAAGACTCGAGCCTGAGGAACAACAACAACTGTATCATGGCCGAGTTATCTGCCAAAATCAAAGGCGAGACGAAGCAGGAGAACGAAGTCCCACCACTGGAGGCAGGCAACAGACCCAGAAATGAGAAATCCCCCGTCACGACTTATGCAGCTGAACATCAGTCACACAAAGTCCGCAAGGACAAGAGGCCTCGGAGTCTGAACTTGGGCATGTCGACCGAGTTTGTGTACGAGAAAGAGACTGATGGTCCAGGCGGCAATGACGAGAGCGAAGTGTCTGACGAGGAGAATGCATCGGCGGGCGAGGAGGATGATCAGGCCGGACGATATGAGCGGCCTTTTAGGACAGAGACGAAGAAGGAGCCCTTGGCTATGAAGATGAACATTACTATGAATGATGAGGACACATCGGTGACTGCTCGGGCTTCACATGTTCGACATAAAGACAAGGTGACAGATGAATGCAAGAGCAACATTACTCAGGAAAGTCTCATGTTTGATAAACTGAAGAAAGAGGCTGAGAATATGACAAAAATGATGAGAGGGGAAGACGCAAGTCATGCAGACACAGTCAAAGGAGCGTCGGATGTTGGAGGACGAATAGAGATCGTCTCACGGAAGGAGGTCACAAAAATGATCATGATTGACAGCGAGGACACCGAGGACGCTGATAGGCACAACGCAAACAAAGTGGCAAATGACTGGACGGTGAATGTCCCGCGGAGAGAGAGGCCCCGATCGTACATGTTTGAACAGACTCCGTCCGACAAAGCCCAGAAGAGGAAATCGACAGGCTCCACTCATGTTGAAATCACACGGATTGTTCCGCTGAAACCTGAAAGATCCAGGAGCTCCACGACCCGAGACGAGCCAGACAACATGTTCAAACTCGAAGAAGAGCGCAAGCGACTAAGTGGCAGCTATAGAAGGGAATTCATTTCACTGAACGAATCAGCAGAACAATCCACTGACATCAATAGGAATGACATCTGGCCCACTGTGTCCAGTCCTGTGCTGACCAATCCATATCAAGTAGGGTCACCCCAATCCCCAACCATGATGGGACACAATGTGTTTCAGGGCTGGGAGGAGCAGGTTCAACTAAAGGAGAGAACTTTCGGAGACGACTCTCAATCCACAATTGGAGGTGGCAGTTTGAAGGACGACCCATCTCAGTTTGACCAAGGCGCTTCCGGAGCTCCACCCTTCAGCCCGAGGGCCGCAGGCTTCAACAAGAACGCTCCCCCCACTCCCCCGGTCAAAACGAAGAAGGCCCGGGAGTCGGGGCTGATTCTCCGCAACAGCCGCAACCCCAGCAAGGAGCCAGGAGTGGACGGAGCAGCCGAGAGGAGACATGCGGTAACTGTACTTGGCATCCCCTCTGCTTATCACTCATTTGGACGCAAAAGCATCGCATGAGCTTCAGACTGAATCAGCACATCCATTCTCTTCTGTTTTCTGTTGTTTTTTTCCCCCCTTTGGTTGTTCTTTATTTGAGTTTTCTTTGTTTTTCAATGAATTGAGTTATTGGTTGACTGACAGACTGAAACATATCATGTAACCTCTATGCCTGCTTATGAAGAACCGAGTCAGGAGGGTACTCGGTACCACCATGTGTTTGGCTCTCAATGTGTGTCATTGACTGGTGCACTATTGCATCCATGAGAGCATTTCTCTCCTTTTTATGAGTTTGCCCCCCCAGACACACACACACCCCTTGGCTGTCCCTCATTCTATCCCTGCCCCACTCCCTCTCCCCAACCCACGTTCACATCATAGCGCCATGTATCTCAGTTTGCTTATGTAGGCATAAAATTGACCAGAGGGCTTTGACCGAAAGATTCTCTCTTGCACATTTCATGCTTCAGCTTGCGGCTGTAGTTTATGAAATAACCCCCCTTTCTCCACATTCCCCATCCTCTGATATCCCAGCCAGTTTTCCTACACTGAAAGGTTGAAGGGTGGCAAGTACGGTAATATAGACTTTAGCAAAAGTACTATAGACTGCTGTTAAATAAAGCCTTCTTATTATACGGCTCTTCACAATGCTAGTAGAACGCTCCATTGACTTGAATGGGATTTTCCAACGTTCTACGGTAAAATAAATTCATGTAATCACCGCTGCAAACATATAATTACCGCTGTCAATGGCAACGGGTTTTCTGCTTCTGATACGTCTTTCATATCACTACGCAAGGACTGGAACTTCATTCAAACGTGAAAGCAGACGGTTGATCAGCCGTGTTCTAAAGAATGTTTGATTCAAGTTCAGCAGCGTGTGTTGTTGCGAACTATTTGTTTTTCAGCAAATGCCACGATGAACGGTAACAAATAAGTGTAAAGAGACATATCGTGGAGTTTATTTTTTCGTTTTGGCAAGTAGCCGTATAATAAGCGGGATAATGTATAGAACGCCGGTCATTATGGGAAAATAAGTCCCTTCAGGGCGAAACAAGACCCCTCCGCTGGCGCGACTTATTTTCCCCATAATGACCGGCGTTCTATACATTATCCCTTAGGCTACTTATGTTAATGTAGTCACTCTGAAATTGGTCTGTCTTCATATTCGTCTTTGCAAATCGTCCAGTGTAGGTATTAATTGGCCTAATTGCAAATCTATGGGAAACGGTCCAGAGGGATAAATCACAAAGATGTGTTTGAAAATCTGTTGCTGTATGCTGCTTCATCTGTTTCAAGTGACCTGTTGGGTTTATGCTGGTGTGATTCTGCTCGGAAAGAAAAGAATGATCGATAATAAAATAACCAATTGGATGACTGAGATATTTGAGTGATTGAGATATATGTGGTGTCACTTAAGTGGTGTCTGTCTCTGGAATGGACCTGACCATGATCTGGTGTGCATCAATGGCCAGATTCATTTTAGAGGCAGTTGTGCAGGGAAAGCACGGAAGGGCTTAAAGGCACCAGTCAGTGTTTGTGCTCTGTTGGCAAAGCACAGACACTGAAAGCTCTGTAATGTCACCGTTGCTGTAATTACACACAAGCCTGTTGGAATGAGGAGAATTTGAGCCAAGCTGGAATTTGGCAGCTTAAAATAATTTCTCGTATTTTTTGTCTGAGTCAAGGCTCTGGCACGTAGTGCGCAACAGCCGTTGAAAATAGGTGGCAATGTGTGAATGGCAGCACAGAGTGCGGTGACAAGACTGTGAGGTTGAGAGCGAGGGCGAGAGTGCCTTGGTGGAAATATGAGGTTCAGATCACCTCGATTGCTCCTTTGATTGCTGTCGCCGGTTTAGAAACGGCCAGCACCACAACTCGAAAGCAAACGGCATTCTTGGCACGTCGACATTAAATCGAAATGGAGCTGGTTGGAAGAAGAAACTGTGAGAGTTGCCCTTTGGACAGTGGGTGTCTTGTGTGAATATCTTAGCTGCCAAATCCAACATGACAGCATGAAAATGCTCCCTTGGTGTAAAACTGATGAATGTACCAACTATTAACACAACATTGATCATGTTTGCTGTTATTAACCAGGCAATAAATTGTGGATTGAGAATTTAATTTGTAATGACAATATTTCACTCATGTGTTCCACATGGCCAAAATATTCTCACCTGTGTTGTTTTGCATCATGCATTTCACCAGTATATACATCTATTAATTAAAAAGCCCTGTGTTTCTCAATATTAAATATGTTTGATGCAGCAGTCCTTCAATAAGTTGAAGAAGTGAATGACTGCAGTTGTTCGCAGAAATTCGCTCCTTTCATTTGGAAGCATTTCTCTTAGTTCTTGTTCACCAATTCAAGTTCACTGAATTGAATGACTGCAGCAATTACATTTTCTTTGTATAAGAAAATGCAGTGTGTTATTTATTTATTTCATCCATTACAGCATGAAAACATCTTTTCTGGCAACAAAGCTGGCATGCTCTTCAGTTTTCCAAATCAATGCTTTTGGGGGATTAGAAAAGCACCTCTGTCATTATTCAGTCCTTTTCTCTCCAGCCTCTGTGTGGTCCTTGAGCTCTGGTGAATTTGAAAATAATTTACTTTTGAGTGGAGTGTCACAAACACTTTTCAAGGTTTTCTCATTAGCCATGGCCCTTTGTTATTGATTAAAAAGGACCCCTGTGGGATTCACCTGCAGAGTGCTCCAGGTTCAAGAGAAAAAAACAAAACAGACCGTGAGAAACGCAGGGCTGCATTGAACGTGTGTGTGAAACATAGTAATGCTAACAGTACGTTGTCATTCTACAGTATCAACTCAGTTTAACACTATGGGGACCAGGAAGGATGGTCTTCCATTCATCTCTGGATCTACTGGGCTAGGCCTCTTCACACAGCCTCGCTAGTAGTCATTTGATCATGTGTCCTTGTCTGCCCTTTCTTCTGCTAACTATGTTCTGCTTCTTCTTTTGTCTTATAGGAGCCTCTGTCTACTACTGTGATTAATGAAGAACAACTAGCTGAGGCTAAGGTCTCTAATTTCATTTGCCATGTCTGGTGTTCTCTGTTGCATGACCCTGCTGAACAGGCCCTTGCTCCCTGTCACCTTTCCTTGTAGCCATTTCCTTGTAGCCATTTGTGTGTGTGTGTGTGTGTGTGTGTGTGTGTGTGTGTTTTTTCAATCTTGCACTCTGCTTATTCATCCCCATGACACAGTGTCTGATCCAGTCCCATCTCTGTTTACAATCTGTTCTCTCTCTCTTTCTCTCGCTCACACAGTCTGACAAATGTTCCCATAGTGATACGACAGAAATTATATAGCTTCTCACTCAGCCTGTTATCATTTCCTATCAGATCATATATCTGTTCACCATCTTTTCACCCTTCTTTGTCGTGATGCCACTGAAATATTAGCTTAGCTTCTCCTTTTTCATTCTGCCATGGCTTCCTATCAAATCCCACAGCAGGACATCAAGCTGTTTACTTTTCCATGTCACTTTTGTTTGAGATGTCAAATTGCAGGTCATAATCTGATTGGTTGATACACTTGAAATGTTAGCACGGATTGCTGCTTCACATGTTTCATTGCTCTTTGTGTTAGAATCAGATTGTTGTGGTCTTGAATAACATGCTCTTGAGAAAGATGATACCAAACTTGAGATGGGTAAGGATTTTTTTTTTTAATCAAATTGGACATTATTCAAATTCAAATTAAGGGTTTGGCTTCACTTTGTGGACCCAATCATTACTTTTCACCCACCCCATTACCTTCAGTCCATTCATCCCAATGTCACCCTCTCCATCATTGCTACACAGTAGAGGAAGTGACACGAGCATGGCCTGCCTTCTCTCCCCCTGTCTGATCATGCACAGAGGGAACCCTGGGATAGACGGCCAATCTCAGCCACCGACCTCGATGAACAGGAGCGCGAACGCGAGCCGGCCTTCATGAAGGACACACACCTGGGCATTGAGCGGAAGTGCTCCAGCATGACGGTCAGCTCCACGTCCAGCCTGGAGGCAGAGGTGGACTTCACTGTCATCACTGACCTCCACCTGGGCGCGGAGGAGTTCTCAAGGGGCATGAGCGAGCTGGCTGAGAGGGGCGGAGGGGAGAGGCAGGCAGAGGGGAGCCGCGATGACTTTGAGGAGGCGTCTCATTTCTACTCCTCCCGGCTGATGAGCCAGGACAAGCACCCCGTAGAACAGCGCCTCCTAGAGGAGAAAGGCCACCACGAGGTAGACGCTGTAAGCGTCAGGTTTTAGATCTTTTTTTGTAAAGCGTCCTTTTTTGGAATTCATCCCTCTTGAAGATATGTCCTGAGCCATTCATTTTTTGGTTTGTTCATCACTGACCTTGAACCTCAGTTTTCTTTTCCTTTTTTTATGGTAACCATTTTGTGTTATGCTTTTTCATTTTGATTTACGTTTGGTGTACCATTTTATGTCAGCATTTCAACAATGGAGCCTGGCTAGTTCCCTGAAGCTCCCTGATGCTATCCACACTCAGCAATGACAGAACCCTGCTGTCTGATATTGATCAAGTCTTCCTTTAAGAACCGTATTTACTGTACAGTACAGCGTTGGATGCAGTAGATTTACAGCCCTGCATTCTTCTTCAGGCGTCAGTGCCCACAAGGTGGATATGCACAGCGTCTGTCAGTGCTTTGTATGTAGGTCACTCCAGAGTGATCTACAATGCAAAGTAAAGCTCCCTCATGGTTGAGTGTGGATGGTTTCAGTCAGAATGTTGTTGTTGTTGTTTTTAGTCATGTTTAAAACTCTGTTTTTGTCTGGTTTTGCCTTTGGCATTTCATCCCAATTAAAATAACATTTCATGTATTTATTTGTTAATTATTAATTTGTTTATTGATTTGTATTTATTTATTTATTTATTTATTATGTTTTTGTTCATTTATTTCTGTTTATAGTTTATTTATTGTTTTGTTATTTGTGTTATGTATTTTCTTTTATGTTTTAATCTTTCATTAAAATTCCCATTTGAGTTAATTTGATATAATGTATGGGGAGTACTTGAAATCTGTTTGTTATGAATAGTTACAAAGTGATCTGGAACAGTGGTCATTGATAATTACAAACATCTAATAGCACAAACCAAAACACGCACATTATGCCAAGCACAAAGCACACACACACATATTGTTTTATCACGTTTCCTGGCATGAATTTGCATGCAGAAGAGCACAGTACACACTGATGCTTCCGCAGCACAGCCCGTAGAATGCAACAACATTCCTTTTGACCCATGTGTAGAGACTCCCATCCGTATTTGAAATATAACAGCAGTGTATGCTTTGCTCTGTCACCAGCCCCCGGTGGCCAGGAAAGACCCTAACGCTGTGAGCATCGCCCACTCGCTGCGGAGGGCAGAGGTCAAGGTGGAGCCCCACTCCAATGGTGCAGAAGTGCCCCCCACCATCATAGACATCACAGAACAGGTACACACACCTGCACCATTTATCAGAATAACCATAATATTTTTTTAAAGTATATTTACCTTCTAAAAGACCAGAATGGATTGAAAAGTTCAGTATTCAACTTCAAGTCAAGTTGTTTTGACATTTTAATTGAATCTTATTTTATTGTCTGACCATAGTGGAGAATCTGTTGTATAATAATAGTTATTATTCATACATTGCAATGGTAATTCATTTTGTATGATAAAAAGGGTAAATTCCATTTAAAATGTACAAAAGAAACGTGTTGCCGTTTTTAACTGGCAAATGAACATTATTTGTAAAATAATTTCCAAAGGCAGAGTGAATTTTCCAATTTTCCAATTTTCAGTGTCGCTTTGATAACAGCTCCCGACTGTATGGGCCGGGGTGACAAATTATCTAAAAGGGGATGACATTATAGTCTTGTTATGGCTTGATTAGAGTATTGACACAAAATTAATGAGACTGATGAAAGAGAGAGGGCCTTCCATTCATCTCCTGGGACATTGTTTTGGAGCCGGACTGTCTCCACAGGTGCTTGATTAAAATGTAATTACTGGGCCTCTGTAGTGCCATTCGTCTAAGCACACGGATGAGTCAAACCAATAAGCTTTAGAGGTTGTCTTTGAAGGCCATTATGAGAGAGAAAATCAGGTGCCCATTCATTAATGCCAGTGGACATTAGTTTTTTTCCTTGTTGGCCCCGTTTGCCCTTGTGTGATATAATGACCAGAGCTCATTTGTTAAGTTGATGTGTCCACTGCGCCATATGTGTTTGCATTGCAGCAAACACAAGGTGAAGTCAACTGCATGGAGACAAAGTTCTCCAGCACTGACGACACTCAACCACAAGAGGGTGACATGGTATGGTTACCCCCTCCCGCCTCTCTGAACTGAGATCAGTTTACTGTAAAAGGTTATGCCAGTGCTTTTTGCTGCATGTGCCAGACAGCACCATATGAAGTGTCTTCTGAGCTGTGAAAGGTCTTTGTTTTCGCCACTGAGCTCCTTGGCCAGACTATAGCTCTGCATGCTTGCATCTTGTACTTTTTCAGAATGTGTCACTGATACATTTCTGGGTGCCACATTCTGAGGAGAAGGAAAAAACACACAGGGGAAAAGAAAAGGATAAACAAAACTCAAAGCAAAATAAACAATTGAAAACATGCCCTCAGTATATCAATAACACATTCTTGAGGCAAACTGAAATGAAGAGTTTCAGAAAGGTATACCATGCTTCACTCTTTGGGTGAACACAGGCACACATTGCTTCAGTGTGTTGGAAGGCCTGGGTATATCAGACCACTTGCCATCTTCTCTCTCTCTCTCTCTCTCTCTCTCTCTCTCTCTCTCTCTCTCTCTCTCTCTCTCTCTCTCTCTCTCTCTCTCTCTGCTTGTGTTAGTGGACATACCACATTGCAACTGCTGCTGCCTTTATCTCTTCTCCAAACACACTGCTTAAATGTGTCTGTGAAGAACGCTGCTGAGAGGAAGTCTTAATCCCTGCAGAACAACCTCCGTGAAACGTTGAGGTGACGATATCTGAAGTTTATGCAGAACGCACTGCAGAACTCACGCAAAGGAAAAGACAAAAAGAAAAAAGAGAGAAGTTTGCTGAATTGGAAGAATGCTTCGCTGCACGTCTTGTAGACTTATCACTTTGCTTTGTTTGGCTCAAGCTTTTAGCAGAGAGCCTCCACAAGTCTGCTGCTTGTCCAGTCTGATGACAGAGCATGACAATGATAGTGTACGACTATGTCCTGTGCAGCAGTGTGTGTGTGTGTGTGTGTGTGTGTCTGTGTGTATGTGTGCCATTGTGCACCATGCAGCGCAGGTGTGTGTGTACAGTATGTGACTCTCTAGTCCTGCCCTGTTGTATGTTTCAGAGCCAGGAAGAGAGTGGAGAGAAGGAGGCTCCTCCACCTGGCAGGGAAAATGGCTCTCCAGTGAGTGCTCTGCCCTCGTCGGGACTTTGCCAACATATGTCCTGTCCTTTCTATGAATGTCACAGAATGTCTCTGTCGTTTTTATGAAAGTCTAGCCTCCGCTGCCACGCTTGAAATTGTGCAGTGCTGTCTGTGTGATTGGTGCTTGAGGGACTCCTGTGGAATGAATGGCTTGTTGTGGTAGAAGAGTATAAACACAAAAAAGAAACAGAAAAAAATATATTAAAAAAAAAAAAACAATTCATTTATTTCGTTTTTTGGCTCTCTTGTGTTTTTGTTGGAGACTAAACCATTTTGACTTTCACGTAATGACAGTGTTGTTGTTAAGTGGATGGGGTTTCCGGCAAGGGTTGCAGTAGTGTATCAGTGGAATGTATCTTTTGGCTGAAACAAATGGCAGCTGTGTGTGTGTGTGGTGTGTGTGTGGTGTGTGTGTGTGTGTGTGTGTGTGTGTGTGTGTGTGTGTGTGTGTGTGTGTGTGTGTGTGTGGTGTGTGTGTGTGTGTGTGTGAGCAAGAGAGAGAAAGGGAGAGAGAGAGAGAGAGAGAGATTGAGAGCACCTGTGTGAGTGTATGTCCTGGTGGCAGCTTGCCGCCCGGTCGTCACTCTGTGCCTTCTGCCGTCTCTGCAGGTAAAAGCAGGCTCTCTGGGGAGAGACTCAGCAGTGTCCCCACTCACTGTCACCGCGGAAAATGTTACCTCAGCAACCACCCAAGTAACCAAGGTAACAACTCATTGTGTACTCCCAGTATTTCCAACTTCACCGTGTCTTGGGGTTTCTTGGACATCACAATAACACAGCTATTGTTTTTAGAAATTGTTTTAAATTTTAGACATATATGTCAAATAAAGAAACATCCTAGGTACCTTACATGAATCTTAAGTAGAGGCTGTATTTGTCTGAAGCCGAGACCTTATCAGTCGGGCTTTTTATGACACCAGCTGTTTTGCAAATGTCATGTCACTGTCAAACATTTCCCCCTGTGGGGAAAGTGGAAAATGTACCACAACTACTCAACTCTAAATGCAAATGCCCCCAATGTGTGCTTCCATTTCGTGCCTTTGCTACCTAAAGTACATGCTTTCCATTGGGCTCCAACCCCACCTTTCATGTCACCACCTCAGGTGATGAAAGCGGGCAAGCACATCTCATCCTCCCTCACCCTCAGCACAGGGGCCCCCCAGGGTTGTGTTCTCTCCCCTCTGCTGTACTCCCTGTATACACACGATTGTGTAGCCACCGCAGACTCCAATACCATCATTAAGTTTGCTGACGACACGGTAGTGGTAGGCCTAATCCACAACAACGATGAGACGGCCTACCTGGAAGAAGTGAGGTGCCTGACCCAGTGGTGTCAGAGGAACAATCTCCATCTCAACGTCAGCAAGACTAAAGAGATGCTGGTGGACTTTGGGAGGAAGCAGGCGCGGGACTACACTCCCTTATCCATCGACGGGACCCCTGTGGAGAGGGTGGATACATTCAAATACCTCGGTGTCCAGATCACCGAAGATCTGACATGGTCTACCCATCTGGACACCGTGGCAAGGAAGGCCAGGCAGAGACTGTACCATCTAAGGAGGCTGAAGAAATTCAAAGCATCCAAAACAGTCCTGCAGAGCTTCTACTCCAGCACCACTGAGTGCATCCTGACTGGGTGCATCACCGCTTGGTATGGAAACACCACCATGCAGGACCGTAAGGCTCTGCAGAGAGTGGTGCGTTCAGCTGAACGTACCATAGGGGGGCAACTCCCTAACCTAGGGGACATCTATTCCAAGCGGTGTAAGGACAAGACCACCAAAATCCTTAAAGACCCCAGCCACCCAGACTATGGTCTGTTCTCTCTGCTTCGCTCAGGAAGCAGATACACTGGCTGCAAGGACTGAGAGACTCAGGAAGAGTTTCTTCCCCCAAGCCGTCCGGTACCTAAATGGCACTGTTTAAGCACTTTTTATTGTGTATACCACTGTTCCCCTGTAGAGAATACCACTTCTTCCCTATCTGCAATAACCCCCTGACATCTTGAATGTATTGTTTCTTGTCTGTTACTGTTTTTGGTAGATTGTTCTGTGTCAGTTCTGTGTGTTTTTGCTTGGCATGGAGCCGACTGTAACATTTCACTGCATTGTATGTATGTGACAAATAAAATCTGAATCTGAATCTGAATCATTTTCTTCACCAGACAGTGAAAGGGGGATACTCAGAGACCAGGATCGAGAAAAGGATAATCATCACGGGAGATGACGATGTTGACCAACATCAGGTATGTACAGTGTACTGCAGCAAGTGTAAAAGCTTACACAAAAGACTCCAAATACCCTCCCCCCCACACACCCCCAGTCTTGTATTCAGCACACTTCCATTACAAGTTATGGAAAGAAAGCCTGAATATTTTCCATTTTTATTGCGCTGAGCTTTTAAGCCTGAGCGAAGACAAAAAAGCGAAGTGACAGGTCTGAATTATCACCTCTTTCCAGGCCCTCGCCATGGCTATCCAGGAAGCCAAGCAGCAGCATCCCGATATGCTGGTGACAAAGGCGGTGGTTGTCAGGGAAACAGAATCTTCAGAGGAGAAACACAGGACGCCAGAGGTGAGTTATAATGTGCTCTCCATATGGAATAACTCAGCGTCCTGCATTAGAGATGCAGCTGTACTAAACCAGGTGATTGACAGGACGGACTGGATAGTTTGAGTGACATGCTGTTTTGGTCCAGTTTACTCTACGGTTCTGATACATTTCTTTGTATAATAATGTAATAGGTTAGTCGTCAGTTAGATAAATGCCAGGTCAAATGTCTGAATTTTACTTTAATGCATTTAGAATGAACAAGAAGTCAACCGCACTTTTCCTGTTTTACGGTAATGCTTCATAAGTAGAATAAATGCCAGCGTCTGTGCCTTGACCTTTTCGGAAATCATTGTTTTGAAGCTGTCTTTATTTACGGGTGTTTGTGCTGTATGAGGGGTGAATGTTATAAAAATGACATTAAAACTATATCAGATATCAGCATAGTGATCATACAATCAGGCATCTAGTTAAAAACTATAAGTGACAACTAAATGCAATTTAAAGTTAAAAGAGAAGCCAAAAGCACACATACACACACACACACACACACACACACACACACACACACACACACACACACAACTGCTCTGTATATTCATTTTTAAATTGTAGTGTAATATAACTTAAATATTGCTCAACATTTCCTGTTCATGTACCCCGCCCTTCCACCATCACCAAGCCACTTGGATACTTGTGTGTTTGTCTCCTCTGTAGTCCTGATGACCAGACTCGGCTCCAGAGATCAGGGAGAGGATATGAGCCCTTCAGGGTCCCCCCCGCCACCACCGCCGCACCCCTGCATCCAAAGGGTTAGCTGAGTCCAAGTACAACCCGATCCAACCCAACCCAACCCAACCCGCTCCTGCGTCCCTCAATGCCCTCACCCCACTCCTCTCTCCTCCTCCTCAGCCTGGCGCAATGCGCTGTGCCCACTGTCCCTCCAACCAGGAGCGAAAAGGACAGACTTGCAGACCAATCCTGTTCCTGCAGCCCAGTACTCCATCAAGCACTCAATCCCAGTACTCCTCAAGCACTCCATCCTGCAGCCTCCATTAGCCACATGATGTATCCATATTCCCTCAACATTGAAAATGTGTCTGAAAGTGTTAACAGTCCCTCAATCAGTTTGCCCATTGTTTGTATAGATTTGGATAGAATACTGCTTACTTTTGTTAAACTGTACTCGTAGGGGTGGGGTGGCTGGGGGTGGACTCCAAGGCAATTTCAAGGTTCTTTGGATTTTGACAGGTTCATGTGCTCTACATACAGTCTGTCTTCTCCGGGTGTTATAATTATATGTGTGCCAGTATGCCATTGTACACAGCTTTAGCTCTTGATTGTCCCGTTGTGTCTAAGAGTCAGCAACCTGCTGCAGGTCCACACACACACACACACACACACACATACACACACACACACACACACACAAATGCATCATTCTTCGAACAGTTGGAGAATACACCCCCCCCCCCAAAAAAAAAAAAGTTAGTTCTGATGAGGGCTGAGCATTATTGTGTATATTATAAAATAAATAAAATAACTCCAGAAGGTTGTTACGGAGATAATCACTGTCATGCTCTCCTGAGCTTCCTCCTGTCTAGTTTAAGGAGGTGTACAGTTGGCCCTCTCAGGAGGGTCTGTAGATGGTTGGCTAGCCTGTAAATGCCTGTGTGAACCAGTGAGACACTATATTCTACTGCGGTCTTTTTAGCTTTTTAAAGATTTTTTCAAAACGATAGACTATCCAGTGGAAGTCACAATATTTGCTTGTAAATGACAAACATGACACATGGCGTATGTATCGATTAGTCTGTCACTCCCATGTGCATGAGTCAAATTAATGTTCACATAATCAAGGAGAGGGAGGGGGCGAAATAAGAGGCAGTCTTGCCATCTCTAAAGGTCCATGACACATGGTCCGTGAGGGCAAGACATGCTGTAAATAAACACTCCTCCAGAATGGACAATTTGTCAGAAAAAGAAATAGTGCATGTCACAGAGCTAAAAGGCAAACAGAAGAGTTTCATTACATCAAAGACATGTCAAGAAGATGATGCAGGCATTTCTAATGTATGTTGCTGTTGGACACCCCTTGGTGTGTTTGGCATGTAGAGTCTCCACAAGTGTTTGGGGGAAGTTGTTCAGGAAGATTCCATACATGTGGACACTGTAATTGTTTCTAAAGAAAGGCTAATGAAAGAAGAAAAGCAGATATCAAGATCTCTCTATATACAATATCATATTGTTTACTCGGTTTGCATTTAATCCTTCATGTTGCCATTAGGTGAGCTGACAGATAGACTGCTATAGTGTAGGAAACTCACCGCAAACAAACACATGGTCTGATGATAAATGTTTTATCTAAGAATAATACTATTTAAATATGAGTTTTTTTATTTTCTATTTTGAAAATTGAGTTGTTTTTAAGTTATGGTGTATGAATTTGATATTGTATTTATATATGAATGGTGAATGTGAGGCATCCTCTCTCCTGTTAGCATAAAACTCTGTTATTTTTCTCTTTCAATGCGTGGCAAAGGCTTGGATCCGTAGTGTGACCTGAGCACTTCAGCACTATGATCCGGCCACGGACAGCCAGGTGAAGAAGTCAGTCAGTGAAACATTAGCTGACCGAGAGGCTTTGTGTGTTTATCTCTGTCTGATCAAATCTATAGACATGTGAAAGGAAATGATTGGTCTCTAGCTGAGTGAAGCATAATCAATGTGAAAAAGATGGCGAAAAGACGAAAAAGATTGAAAACAATGACACTGGAATATACTGTAATACCATGTTAAACACGAGACATTATTTCCAGTGTAACAAAAGACTTTGATCAGACAGTGAGAGATGAAAGACAAGAGGGAATGATATCCACAATATGCCTCAGAACATGCCTTCCTTTGAAATACTGTGATTCATACTGCTGATATTTGCAATAACAATCTCACATTGCCATCTTGTTAAATAAGAACCATAGTAATGATTTCAGTTTAAAAGATGAAACTGTGAACAAAACAAAAGTGTTGGGGGGAAATGCTTTGCTTGAAGTGCTCTAAATTGGTTGAGGGTAAAGAAATGTATGCATGCGTCAGTCTCTGTGACCTCAGCTCAGAATCAGAATTTTTTCTTTTTTTTCCCTTTTTTTTAAGTTTCAGCAAAGCCCAACGTGTGCTGTGTGAAAAAAACGGGACAGCTTCTTTGCTCTGCCTAAACTACTGTTCTGTCCTGTCTCTGTGAAGTAGCCTATTAACTCTCAATGCTTTTTGAGTTTGATGTTATAAATGTTTGCCTATTGATTTGTTTTCCACTTGGTCCAATGACACTGGAGTCCTCCATTGCCTTTATTTGATTGATTTGTGGGCAATGGGTTTTACTTTTAGCTGTGACGCTGCCAGGAATCTGTTTTGGATGTCTATGGCGTCACATTATTGGATACTCTTTAATTTCTAAAAAATGAGAAATGTTTACTTGCTATTAACCTGGGGAAAGAGTTTTTCGTTTGTACCTTTGGTGGTGTGTTGATGGGAGGAAAGACTACAAAAATGTTTTTGCTTGAATCTCTATCCAGATATTTATTGAGCTTATATTATCTAATATATTACTTTTTTAGTAAAAATGTATGATGGCACATGTCTTGCCATGAAGATTATATAATTTCTTTGTGCCATGATAAACAGTACAGGCTCCAATTATAAGCACTGTTACTGCACAATTGTGAGTGGGATAGCATTGTCATATCAATATTGGGTGCCTTACCGTTTCAAGAGTAACTGCCACTGGGATGAAATGCAAGAGATATTCATTATTAAATCCTGAACTTATTAGGACTGGTCCCTGAAGACACCTAAATGTCACACAATGGTAAGGCAAAGTGCCTTGATTTCAGTGGGTCTGAGAATGACCTTAGATTCAGTCTTCAAGTGACACATGGTGCTGGTGCATTTGCTAATATTGAACAGATTGTGAAGGATTTTGCTTGGTGCATGGCATGAGGTATTGAAACTCTTCAATTCTTTAGTGCTCCTCCCTTCAATTCACCCTGCCAATCCACTGGCTCCACAGCGCCCTCTAGTGCTTGATGGTGTGTTCTTGCTGTATTTGCATTCAATCTAAATGGAATACATGCATACATTAATAAATGTCTCAGTTAAAATGGGAAAGTATCTTGTGATTTGCTCTGCATACGGTGGACATGTTAGAGGGAGAATTCTTATTAGAGGGAGAATTAGTGGTGCACTTGCTTTCCACACAGATCATTGTTTACATTGCTACTCAATATGCCAACCTAATAGTATGCTGAGGGCCTTAAGTGGCCAAATAAGACACATTGATTGGTCAACAGGTGAAGAGGAGACAAATATCAGATTTTATCAACCAGCCGGATGCTGTAAACGTGTACAGAAAACCTACTCTCTCTCTCTCTTTTACACACAGACACAGACACACACACACACAAGCACAAGCAATGGTAAACATAGTTTAGGTTTACCACATTAGTTTAATTCAGGAGTCATAACATGTTTAAGGCATGGAAAATGGATATAGCGAGGAAACTATAAAACATCTGTTGCTAGCTTGCCTTAAGGCAGTGAGAAGTCACATTTAAACACAGCACAACTACAAATCTGAAACCATGAAAGCATTCTAATAGTGTTTGGGGTTAACATTGCCATTATGAACTTGATTTCATATTAGGTCAGCAAGATGGTGCTGCCCCAGAGCCAGCATGGCCATGATGAACCTGATGACCTTGGATCAATACATAGAATGTCCACTTGGACAATGTGATCAAGACTGGACCTCAGAGGCCCCATTCAGCTCAAAACCATATCGAAGCCACTGGGTCATCATGACCAAGACAGACCTCAGCTGATTCAATAAAGCCGCCTGCGGTGAATGGAAGTATGATAGAGTTCATGATTTCCATGTTACTGAGAAGGCCTCTGGGCTGAATAACATTCTGTTCTCTGCAGATGGTCAGCTTGACCAAGAGGTTCTTCTTACTTGGCATGATGCTTGTTAGTAAGGGTCACAGTCTCGTAGTGCCCTCTAGCTGTTAATAGGCCAAATTGCATTTTTTTATCTCTTTATCCAGTGCAATGACTTAAATCCATGTTGACATACAAAAAAATCTGATTTTAATGTTTTATGTTAACACATACGGATGTCACATATTTGAATGCTGTCACTGACATCGGATTCTAATGTGGATTTTAAAGTGCTTCACCCGTGGTGATGTGCAACGTAGGAATGATATGGTTTCAGAGCCTACACTGTGAGTGGTAGGCTACCTGAAGGTTTTGCGTTTATCGTGAGGCGTGCGCTATCAAAAGCTTCCTGCATCCTACTGCGGTGCAGGCTGTCAACAATATCGCAAAAGATACCGGTACAATTCTCACAAAACTTGTTGGAAAGGTGTAGCACTGTCTAAGGAAACCCCATTCATTTTTGAAGGTGATCAGACTTAAAGGGAACTTTGAAGCATTTCCCATAGCCTATTTTCTCGCAGTGATAGCGAAAGTGAAACGTCCTTTCATTTGAATTTGTGCGTGCCTGTGTCATTCATTTCTTTCACATGTCTTACAACATAAATAATGCATTCATATGCTAGTAGTAATGTCAGAAATTAACCGGTTTATAAGCCTTTTAGAAATGGTTGTTGCATCTTGCATGTTACATTTAGATGCGCACTCAATCGTGCATACATGCAGGCAAAACCGCTCTAATGTGCCAACGGCACAAAAGTTGAAAAAACTTTTACAATGGCGGTGATAGCCTACAGTTAATGTGAATCGCGGACAATAACCAAAGAAAGGAATTTCCACCTCCATTCACCAAATAAAGGCTGTGTTTCTACGTGCAAAACGTAATTTCTTCAGAAACCAGCCTATAATGCATAGGGTAACTTGAGGTGAGTCAGACAGAAGAGGGACGTGTCTTAGTAGCCTATCTTGAATCCCTTTCCTACCTTAAAATTGTGTGATTAGCCGCCAGAATAATAAAATCAAAATACAAAATATGATTGGGCTATAGGTCCAAACCTATGAGTAAGCATTCAGTGTAATATAAAGGTTATCAAAGATACTCTAGTTTGTATTTTCTTTTAAAATATACATTTTGGAGACAAATGCAGTCATACCACGGGTCTATATCCAGGGATGGATTATTGAATGGACCTACTGGGCCCAAGAGCTCAGGGGGCCTTGAAGCCTATGTGAAGTTGCTTCTTCTTCCTTCTCTTCTATTTCCACAAAACTCACAAGTCGTCATAATATAATGGGTAATTTTTTAAAGTCTTCTAGGGAAGTATGCCCCTGGGCCCCCCTATCTTAACAGGGGAGTTTTTTTTTACATATATGCCCAGTTTATAATCCATCCGTGCCTATATCCGTCAAAAGTTTGGTATATCCTAATTGACAGACTTAACTAATGACTTGTTTGTGATTTTAACTAGATGTACCGCAGAGCGGTACAAAATATGACCGCCGCCCAGTCCAGCACATTTTTTCCACAAAAAGAAATCACGCTGAAAGGCCTATATGATTCTAACTGTCTCACTAAATTGCATTATCCACACTCAATTCTCACTGGTATCTGCTAGACAACAAGTACCAAAACATGATTAGTTCATAGATTTCACATGTAAAATTCATTTTATACAACCCCACCTCCATCTTGCCTGTTCATAATTCTGAGAAATTCTTGATTGTTTGTGTTATGTTTATGTTATGTGTGTGTGTGTGTGTGTGTGTGTGTGTGTGTGTGTGTGTGTGTGTGTGTGTGTGTGTGTGTGCGTGCTTGTGTGTGTGCCTGCGTATGTGCCTGTGCATGCAAGCTTACATATGTCTACTGTGTGAGTATGTGTCATACGTATGATTACTGTGAATGTATGTGTGTGTGTGTATCTGTTTGTGCACATGTGTGCACATGAAATGGGTTAACATGACCCCTGGAGGCAAACATACGGAAAAAAATGGTCATCCTAGGCCCTGCAGTTCTCAAGATATTCACAGAGAACTGTGTCTGTCCTACCCTCCTTTCGGGGGGTCCAGTCCAGCGGGGGGGCTACAGATCAAAGCGAAAAATGACGGTTCCATGCTATCTATGTGGGGTTACATGCCCACCAAGTTTCGTGTACCCCGGTCTTTCAGTGTCCCGGGAATCATTGACAGAAATTTGGGCATGCGAAAAAGAAAAAAAAAAAGAAAAAAAAATCTGACTAAACCTATATGACCGCCGCTTCGCTGCGCGGTGGTCATAATAATATTTGTGCATGGCAGGAAATGTATTGAAATTCTGTTATTGAAATTCACACCGCACCGCAGATTTGGTCCCCCCCAATGTTGACATCATGGCTACAGCCTTGGTTTTTATATTGTTTTTATGTTGCACATGACATGGGTCTAGTACCTCATTCCTATTTACTCACAGACAAAATGGTGTCAGGACAGTCAGCCCAACATACCCAAAAAGTAATTTCAGTTAAATTACTGTCCCTAATAGAAAACACAACCAGAAAATGACTCAATATGACATTTAAGAGTACGTGAAGAATAGTAAATTAATGCAAAATCTCACAGTCACACCTACAGTATAGACCCTTTCAACAATAAAAACAAAAACAATGCTTGAACGTTCTATTTGGGCCCCAATCTACTTCCTCTGCATTAAGATAACATATGGAATGTTAAAAAGGAAGTCTTGTGGGGCCAACTATGATGCTGATAATGGAACTCTCTTGAAAGGGTCCATACAAATATGAAACCTTTCTCATAGTGTCAATGCACCATCTTCATAGCATTAACTGTATAGCAAAGCATTTTTGCTGAAAAAAAAAAAGCAAAACATTTTCTGGATGATAAGTCTAAGGCAAATGCGCAAGAAAAGGTGAAAACATCCTTTCTATATAAGTCCAATGTTGTTTTAGTTGGTGCATTACTGGGACCCCATAATGTTAATTCCAATTTGAATTCATTAACCTTAGACATCAGCATTGGGAAATGACTGCAGGTTAGAATCAAAGGTCCCCATGGACACTAGGGCCTATTTGTGGTGGGAATACTGCCACCTACACCACTGCTCTCCCTAGATGACAGCCTTGATATTACAGTCCTGTCCATCACAGGTTTGGTTTGTCATCTTTTACTATAGGCCTACCTGAGTTATGATGATTTGGCAGGTTTACAGTGATGGACAGTGAAAGACACTGCATCTGTGTTTACTTTTTGGTCACCTAACTATGCCAGCTGGGTATCTAACAACTGACACTGCACACATTAGTCTAGTTCTTGTTCTTTGATTCACTGAGCTGACACACTCTTCAGAGGCAGAATGGGCATAAGTGTCTCTCTTCATCACGGTTCCCATTAGACTCTGGGATCCCCTGGTGCTTGTAGCTGTCGTGTATGTCTGTTCCATGTCCCTCTGGCAGAGGACCTCCTTAAGTCCTGCCCATCGTTCTCCTTCACGACTGATCACCCACAGTTGGAGGGGTTGACTGAGTGATGGACTGACTGCCTCTGTCTTCACTCTCTTTCTGCAGGCTAACCTTTACTACATTGCACTCTTTTTAGTGTATTCCGTTCTCTGTGCTTTCTCGATTTTGTTGTGCTTGTGAATGTAATTTTATTTCCTCTGATGTTATTATGAATTGCTGCAGAATACTTTGGATGTTATGACCCAGTGGATGTGGTGTTGGGGTAAAGGAGAATGATGTCTAAGCTGCTGTTTCATCTGTGATGGATAAAATGACCAATCCCACACATGACACACACCAGGCAACTCCCTCAGGAAGGTGGCTTCACCGCTGGAAGGTTCTTTTTGCAGGTCCTTTCTTCCTGCTGCTGTCAGACTTTACAATACTGCTCCCAACAGACCGCCAAACACAAGACTGTCCATTCACTCATGTGCTGTATCACTTGATAATATTTAAGCTGTGCTGATGGGATGGGATCTCAAGGAAGCAGTCCCTGCAGTAACAATAAAGAACCTGCAGGGGGAGGCATTCTTTCACAAATTAAAATAGCAATTCTGTCCTTTTGTATGGATTCACTCTCTCTAACAGTGACTTTGACAGTAACATTACCAAGCTTGTGTAAATGACATGTAACAACTGCATATGAGTGAAATACATTACAAAAACGCATCAGGAGGTTGTTGCAGATTATCACCACCAAAATGGATGTCTGATACCTCTTTCAAACCTGAGACCAGGAGCTAGATGACCCGTTTTCAACCCTGCTTTGATCAATTCAGATCAAAACAGTTATCCTGGGTCATTCCCAGGTTGGGGCAATTCAGATAGGACCTGGGTCACTTACTGAGACTGTGAGAGGAGCAACAATTGGCAAAACAATATCACACAATATCGATGCCGTTAGCCACCTGGAACAAGCCATTCACACCAGAATTGACCCTGGCCAGACCTTAGTGTGAAAGAATTAAAGCAGATCTTCTACAGCCTTAACTGAGATTCCCTATTACGTATCTGTGTGTTCAGTTAAAGTTGGATGTCGTAGTAGAATACACACTTTGCCAAGAATGCACTTGTAAAGATGAATGTCCTTGCTAAACTGGTCAATTAAGTTAATGGGGAGAGACCTATTTGTTCAAGCATGGCTCAGATTTCAGAGTAATTGGAAATTACCAGCAGAACGACATCAGAGGGGACACAGAAGGGACACACTATCACTAAACGCCTTACTAAAATGGTGCTTGTAGGAGTGTTTTGTAGATGTTTCTTATTGAACATTGCCATTCATAGAGCCGGGTCAATAGAACTGACTCAACACAGTCTAGGAAAGATACAGCAGCATTTGCCAAATCAAATATAACCAATGCTTAGCTGTTCCTTTTGGTGGACTTCAGTAGCCGGATGGATACATCCATCACTGACAGAGCTGATATTGGGGTTGAAATATATGTTCATTGTTCATCCTGCAGGGATGGGAGATTTTATAGACAATAAATGCATTATCTTAATGGGGGAAAGCTGATAGTGATGCAAATCAAATTCAAGATAAATCTGACAATGAAGTTTAACCTTACCTCAAGTGCACCCAAGAGCCCAGTAACTGTGTGAACTCCTGGGCTGTGCAGTGCTTCTCTATTGTTATATATTATCCGTCTGACTTCCAGTTCACTCAGGAGAGATAGGGTTTCTAAAGGCTGAAACAGCGAAGAGAAAGTTTCAACAGCGAGCTGTGCTGCATTCTAATGGTAACCACTGAACTGGTCAGCACATGAATATTAGGATATATTCCTGACTTGATATTCAACTCAACTCCTGGTCAGTTTTGTATACATATACGTCTAAAAACACATACACATCTAAAAACATAAGCAGCCCACACAATGGATATAAAGCATAGTGAGGGGGATATTGAATAAATATACATATATTTTCACACATGCATACTATTGATATTAAACAACCCCATGAAAATGAAAATAGAAAAATGCCTCTATCTCAAAGGGTGTCTGAATGTCATACTGTGGTATCCAGCTTTAAAGGTTAGGCAAATCCATTCTTTCTTGACACAGAATCAGAGACTTTGGGAGATATGTGTTGAGTCAGCATCATATGGTTGTCGACTTTCATTTATTGACTTAGAAACTTTTCCCCCCCTGGTTGCAGAGCTCATATCCTCTGACACATCTGCTGAGAGTACTATTTTCCATCCATAAATAACCTCCTCTAAAGATGTGGTGTATTGCATGAAAAGTTGTAGTAATAAAACATATTGCACAGCTTTTAAAAGATAAATGTATACAACTTTCAGTTCTACAAGCTGCTAACTTCAACATCACACCAATGTCTTCTTATGGAAAACTGTCATGTAGCTGTCATTTTATTTCTAAGAGCATTTTGACAGGAAAACCCATTTGATAGAATGAATAAGGCTAGCTGTCAAGGCATGACAATGACAGCCTTCTGTGGAAAACAATCCACAGTTGGAAAGTCATCCCGCCATTTTTATTGCTTCGTCAACTAGCAAATCAGCACATGGACTGTCAATGACATGGTGCTGACTGCCAGGCTGTGGCACGGCGATGAGGCAGACAGGTTGAGGGGCGCCAGCACCACACCTCAAAGCACCACATCTCCCCAGTGCCACGGGAAAGATACTGTCTGTCTGACTTACCTCTGCCGCCAGTGCCCTACTTCTTCAAAGCCCCCACACCAACGACTCAATTAATATTTCATCCCCCGTCCACACCTGGCACTCAAATCAAAGTGGCAGTGGCATGTGAACCACATCATTGATCAGTGGTGGTGGTGGTGGAGGGCAGGAGAGGGTGATGGGGAGGGTGGTTGAGGGAGATATATATATAGCATGCTTTAGTGGAGGGGGCACATGCCAATGAGGGGGCATAATGTTGGGCGGTTAGGCACATCTGTTATGCCAGGCTGCCGCTGAGCGCGAGGACAGAAGAGGAGAGGAGAAGGGAGGAGAGGGGAGGTTTTCAGGCTTAGTTTGTGCTCCATTTGTGTCACTCTGCGGATGGCTTTCCAGACACAACAGGGGAGGAGAGAGCAACCACGCTCTCTCTCTCTCTCTCTTTCTCTCTCTCTCTCTATCCCAATTTCTTTCTTTCTCTTTCTCTCTCTCATCTTCCTAGTCTGCTAATATTTCTCCTATGTCTCTCTGTCATCCCCTCCCCTCCCTTCCTGCCCCCTGCCATATCTCGTGCCCCTTTTTCTCTTCATTTATTTCTCTTCAGTCTCTCTCTCGCTCTCTCTAACTCAGACATAAGAGATGCGCCTTTGTCCCCGTACCCTACCCCTGACAACTCCCTCCCACACTTCAAAAGTGCATTCTCATCCGTTCCCATGCCAACCACCGAAAAGCTACTCCTCAATTGAGAGTTGTATGAATATAAATAGTGTGGAGCCCTTTCACGCGGATCACGACCGCCGACCGACCGGCTGCCCGCCAGTCGCGGCTCCAGCCGACCGCAGCCACGTGCATCCACAGCTCCACAGTTGATTACTGAGACGCAGACTTGAAAGGCAACCTCAGGGTCTCCATGCCCAGCTGCAGCCGTGAATCGCTATGTCTAAGCCCAAGTAAAGCAACCCCAGCCTAACACTTCTCTCTTTTCTTGGGGGCCTGGACAGTTTACTGCTTTTACTCATTATGGTATGATGTTCATCATCTAAGAACATGCTTATTGGAAAAGAAAGACACTGTATTGCATAATGTGTGATTTGCATACTCATTAGCAAATGTGAAATATTGAAATTTACAGTTACGTTTATTCATTTAGATGCCACTTTTATCCAAAACGACTTACGAATGAGGACTGGCATTAAAGCTAGAGTGCAACAAAGCGACCTTATAGTAACAATACTACTTTACCACCAGAGCAGGATACATAGAGAATGATAATGCATATACATAGGTGACAACCAGAGAAGTAATCAAGAGCGATAAGGGGTAGAAGCAAGTGTGAGTTAGGCCTGTTAGGTTTAAGAATTCAAGAGATTCTAGAGTTGCCTCTGGCCTGCACTGGTAGTGATTGGTAACTCATCCCACTATCAGGGGAACAACAGTCTGGAGGCTGTAGAGCCAAGCCATGTTCCTTAGAGGAGGGGTAGCATGAGGGCACTTTATGAGGGCATTTAAGTAAGTGGGTTTAAACCCAGAGATAAATTTGTAGGCAGCTTTACTGATTTGAGTTTGATGCGTCCAATAGGTAGCCAGTGGAGCTCAATGAGCAGCGGGGTAATACAGTACAGTGTACTGTATGTGCCCTTTTTGGTTGGTCGAACCATCAACTGACTGGCTGGACTATCTGTAGAGGTTTCACTGAACAAGGCCCATTTGAAGGGCATTAAAGTAGTCGAAACAAGAGATAGCTATGACCTGTACCAAGAATTGGGTGACATATTGAGGTTGGCTCAGCCTAATTGGTATGTTTCATGATGCAAAGTGGCACAACCGGGTGACAACATGGTCAGAGTTGGTCATGAATCATCAAAACTAAGTTTCTTGCAACTTTGGTAGGATTGATGTTGATGTTGTGATGTTGTTTGTTTGGCTTGGAAGATTAACAGTTCAGTCTTTGAGATTTGATATTGTGATTTTGTTTATTGTTCCTTCTTTATAGACACTGAGTTATTTAATTGAACATATTATTTTTAGAACTCCAGTGTCCAAGATATTATAAACATGCTGCAATTGATCCATACATTTTTCCAATAGTAGAACAACACAGGCTATTACGTAACTGCATGGTCACATACTGCTACATCAACATCCATCATTGTTGATAACAACAACAGTGTAGTGCCTACAGATCATGAGTCAGCATAACACCAATACATTCTTGTTGTTCTTAGTAGAAATTAGTAGAAATGTTGTCTAACAGCAAGTTTACATTCACAGACAAGTTATGAAGGGGGGGGGGGGGGGGGGGTGCTGGCTATCAAGGCAAGGCAAGGCAAGCTTGTTTATATAGTGCATTTCATACACAAGGGACATTTAATGTGCCTAAAAAAACAAAAAATGTTTACAAATTATTGTCAGAACACATAAGCTGTGGGCACATCAACTGAATAGTAACTGTCTGACTGAATTCCAATCTGCTATAGAGCATGAACGAAAATGAAAAGGAAGAGGAAATAAATTGAATTTGGTCATTTTTGACCACACAAGGAAAAACAACACCTTGTGGGATTTGGTCACAAAGCACTGCCAAATGAACCTGAAATACTTTCAGGGCAGATATGGGGAGATAGCCAGCATAGGAGAATGAGAGGATGAGGGAAGGGAGAGAGGGAGAGAGAGAGAAAGAAATGAAAGAAATGCCATATGACAAAATTATAAATAGCAATTATTCACAAAATAGATTTATGAAAGTGGTTCATTCTGGCTGTCGGATCCATTTAATCAACAGACCAGTGTCATTACTCCAAATGTTTTTAATAGACAGCTGAAATTATTCAATCATACAAGTTCAACCTAGTGGTGGCTATAAATGCCTCTAAAAGAATATTAAATATAACCAGGGAAATGTATAATTTCAACTCAAATTATTCCGACACATTGGAAATTTGGCCATCAACGACAGTGTATAAAGTCATAGATAAAGGCATAATACAGTCTATTCTCTTCTGGAAATATTTGATGTGATTCGAAAAAGCATGTTAATTGAGGATATGAACTGACAGGTAATATGTAGCTGACAGTTGCCTTGCAATAGTGCTTTGTAATCCATTCAGTAAGGTCAGAAGTTCAGTTTACACTGTCAGTAATGGCATTTGATGCGATTAATCAATTGTTCAATTGTATGAAAGTGTTGCCCTTTGCTTCTTATAATTACAGCTGCACTTAAGGCTCTCGACTCGAGGCTGATGGTGGCATTGTTGATATTTTTTATTTCAATTAAATTTCAATATTAATTTCAACTCATAGAGCGCCAAAACATTACACGTCTCATGGCGCTTTACAGAGTGTTAGACAATCAGAGAAAAGAAAAGAAAAGAAAAGAAGGCCCATGGGTAACAGAGGGGAGGAAAAACTCCCTAGAATTGGAGATACATATAGGAAGAAACCTCGAGCAGATCCACCACTCAAGGGCCTGACCGATCTGCCTAGGGTCAGATACAGGACAGTAAGGTCTATATACATGACAAATGCATACGTTAGTCAGGTGTAGAGAATAGAACATAGTGTTTAAAGCCACCTTTTTATCGCTGAGCAGAAATGAGGTAAAGCTAATCTTTTGTAGGGGATAAACAAACTTGCTGCCCCTCACTAGCCATCCAGGCTGCATATTGTTGTTCTGTTGTGCAGTTGTTGCGTATTCAAAGCTGTTGTAAAATACTCTATGTTGTAATTGATACATTTTGTTGATGTGTTTATCTTACAGGTGAGAGGTGGGGGAACCCCGCTCGGGGTTAGGGTTATGGTTAGGATTAGGGTTTTAAAAAAAGGGTCCTACTGTATGTTCCCCGGTCCCATACAAAGCGGGGAACATAGGACCTGGGAAACATAGGACCCGGGGAGCATAGGTACACTCCCGGTGCAACGGGGAAAAATTACTCACAGTTGGACAACATATTGAGTATCGTGGTGTAGCAATACTTTTTGGACAAGAATTGCTAGCTTCTTGGTCACCTCTCTACACGCGAAAAATTAACTCACCATTTATTTTAACAATATCATCGCTATATCGTTGATATGAAAGAATATATATTAATTTATCTGACGTGGCGGAACTGCGTTCCTCCCCGTTCCCCCCCACTTTAACCCCTGACTGTAAACCATGGCTCCGAAGGTCCTATTGCTTAAAGGTGCTCTAAGCAATGTATTTATACTCTTTTGATCCTGTGAGGGAAATTTGGTATCTGCATGTATCCCAATCCGTGAATTAGTGAAACACACTCAGCACCATACCTGTCAACATTTAGCTTTCCAAAAACGGGAGATTTTTTTTCGGGGGGGGGGGGGGGGGGCGGGCTTGCTGTCAGATTTGGTTCCGAGGGCACAAGTTCAGTGTATCAACAACACTCAATAAAAGTTTATGTGATGTGTTAATCAATTAAATTCCCAACAATTTCACAACAGCTAGTTCTGAAGTAGGCCATTTAACTAGCCCGCTTGCTTACGGCGAGACTCAGGCTGCGCAGTCGGCACCTTCCTTATTTGGGTTTTGGGTTGCCAGGTTTTAGCCTATGACAAAACGGTTGAAATTGAAACTAAGTGATTGTGTATGTGTAGGGTGTATTTCATACACAATCTGGCAACCTGGGAGATGTCAGACGATGTCAGGAAAAAATGAATGGACCAATGATTTTAAAATGAAGTTTGATGGCCATGCAAATTACGGGAGTTTTCCAGGAGAAATAACAAAACGGGAGGGTGCCGGGAGATGACCTTGAAATACGGGAGAACCCGGGAAAAACGGGAGTGTTGGCAGATATGCTCAGCACACTCAGCATGTTCAAACAAAACAGAGAGCAAGCTCACTACTCCCTCCCTCTCCCTCCCGTGCAATTGAAACTCTCCTAAACACGCATCTTGTCTGTGATTGGCTGGAACAGTTTGTTATGTCTTTAAGGTCCAGGCTGGACCAAATTGTTTTTGTTGCCGTTTTTGGAGCCTGGGCTGTCCACAGAGATGGTGTTTTTTTTGTGTAGCAATTTAACAAAAAAAGAGACCATCCAATTGGTTTGCTATCATAAATCACGCAGGCAGAGAATATGTCTCTCCTTGGGCTCATCTGAACATCAAAATTAATTCCCCATTAAAATTCTACCCCCCTGCACTCTCCGGCAAGGTCATGGAGCAAGGCAAAGGCTCCCCAAACATTTGGGACTGCTGCAGCTGCCAAGGCCAAGGAAAAAAGTAAGATCGAAGAGTTTCATTTTACCCAAGGATATAGCAACTATTTGAAATCCATGTTTCCTTCCTTAGAAATCCAGTGTGGCTGGAATGTGGGTATATTGGTAAGTAGCATAAATTGAGCAAATCATGATACAGTCATGATACAAAAGAATTCATTACATGTAATGATGAGCCGTGCTTCCTGTACCTCGTCTATTGGGGCACTGAGGCTGTGTGGTATGGTTTACAGTTTTAATAGTACCCACTACCACCACCACCACCACCACCACCTCAAATATTAGTGGAGAGGAGAGGAGAGCAAAAATCTGTTACAGTGAATCTACTAGATTCAGTATGCATCAGTGTGAATTGTGACGCTGTTTTCCAAAAGTGGCTGAAACCACTTCACTTGAATGGGGTAGGGGGGAAATCACTTAAAACACAAAAAAAAAATATGTTTGCAAAAAATACATATGCCATATGTTTCTCTGATGTTTCAGTAGATGAACCTCCAAGGATGTGTATTGCTAAATTTAGATTGGGAACATCTGTTTTTTCAGAAATGGTTTCTTAGCAACAGAAGCATACAGTACAGCCATGTGTGGTTTACTACGCCTGGTTCTGTTTTCCCTTTAAGCTGAGTGGGGTTGGGCCCTGATGTGTGCTCTAAAACAACTCTGACATTGAATGCTCTTTTTGATGCATCTCTCTAAATCACATGAAGGACTTTGTAGCAAATGATGATATTAATGGTAAAGGCCTAGATAAAAAAAAAAACAACAACAACAACAACAAAAAAGCTCGTCACTGTCGCCACTGTCTTAATGTCTTATTATCGGAGAGTCTAGATTTGGGAAGGTGCTTAGAAAACGAACATGTTCTGATCCGTCACATTTTCCGGCCCTCCAGAAAATCTACACAAGCATAGACAAGGGCTTAGATGGCTCCTATTAAACTGTCACTGTAGTCTCCATTTGAATTCAAATATTCTAAATGCGCTTGTCAGCGTGCAGACAAATGGAACAGGGCACCCTCAGAGAATCTCTGGCATGAAATGGCATTTACCTTGGCTATCAGGCATGAGGAACAAGGCATGGAGAAAACATCCATGCTTCAAAGTAGCTGTTATCAGAAATGTACCATGATAACTATAATCATACATGACTTTCTTAGTGTAGGTCAACCTGCAAGGCTTTGTGAAAACAGATGACACCTAATCAAAGATGAAAAGTGTGCGGTAAATGTTTTGATAATCATGATAGAAGTGGTTGTAGCTTGAAATGTGTAGATATTAATTAATCACCATGAATGTGCTAGTTGGGAAAAACATGCTCTTTCCTTTCTGATGACCTCTTATGGGATTGGTCATTGGTGATTTATGGCCTCTCGAAATGTTGAAGTGCTCTTCTGTGGTGCATTTTATCCTGTCATACTTCAGTACATAGTTTCCCCCCGATGCCCATCCATTTCCTATTTTATATATTTCCTCGACTATGACCTTTTCCTTGTTGTTGTCTGAAATCATTAGGTTGTCTGTTTACGGGTGTGTGAGAAATGGCTGCTTTGTGGTGTGGAATGGTAACTAATAGGGACCTAATGATTGTCCCTCAGCATGGAGCGCCACCTCGTCTCATTTCCCGCCCTTGACAGTCTCGCCATCCTCAAACTCCACAGCTTCTCCCGAGGAATAAATGAGCACTTTGACCCGGACCGACTGCCAGAGGGCTCAACACAGCGGCACATTTTTTATTCATTTCTTTCTCCCGTGATTTATCCCAGAAACAAGCTTGTGTTTAGGGTGCAATTTCATGAAAGATTAGTTTCTCCCCCCTCTCTCTTCCCTGTCAAGGTGGCAGGCTAGGAATCTGTCTTCCTTGTGATGGAGTGTTTGAGAATGCTCCAAAGATTAAAGCGTTCATTCCAGTCCATTATTTAACCACGAGCTGGAGGCACAGCGACGGCCCTGTGGATCGAGAGACGGGATGCTTTTTAACCTTCACTTAGCAGAACCATAGCAGTAGATGCTAAACTCTAAGTCTCCAAGTACAGCAGTAATTAATAGGATAATTAACGGAACTAAACTCAGTCTAAGCTTACGTCATTCCTACGTCACTTCTAGGGTCAGTTCTGTGAATCCAGTGCTGAACGAGAACTTTTCCCTGTTTTTGAGAAATATTAGGAAAACATGTATGTCTTGACATGTGAAGAAATTGACAATAAAGCAGACTTTGACTTTGACTTTGACATGTTTCCAGAAGGCAGACATGTGATTGTAAGTAACCCAGGCCTGAGCTAATGCCAATTTCACAGTATTGTGATAATGTCAGTAATAAAAGGTTGTACCCATTGTCTTAGAAGCAACATGACAAAGAACCAAGACAATTTAAGCAATTTCTCAGAGAGTCTCAACAGTTAGATTAATCATAACATGGTCTCTAAAGAAGCCATTAATTCAATTTTCTTTCTATGTTAGGGCACAGTAATGATGATACATGTGTTTGAATAGAGGCTCTAAAATCATGAAAAATAATGGTTCACTCAATGGAAAATTGCATCTGTCAATTGCAAGTCATTAACATATTTTCTTGGACTTTAAATTGTCCAAACAGCTTTTAATTGCATTTATTTTATATATATTTATCAATGTATCTTAAGCTAGACAGACACTGTGTGTTTTTAATTTTTTAGTCATTTGCCATAGGATATGGTTACTCACAATGCGCATTGCGCTCACACTCTGATCAACTACTCAAACCGAAAGACAAACAGCAAAAAACTCTGACATGCCAGAAATCCGCTTGGATCGGACCGGAGCTAGAACGTTGATTGTGAAGCTGACATTGTGAGTCTGCTGAAACTACGCCAAAGGTCGAACAGGAATTTGGCCGGATTAAAAAATTTGTCAGATTTGACTGATTCAGAGCTAAAATCACGTCAAAATCGCATAGTGTCTACAACCCCTCACCATACTTTCTCTGTAAAAATGTTACCACCACTACTACTAAAGCTACTGTTTCAATGCCAAGTATAAACACTATGCAATTATACACCCCCTTTCTGTCCCCTTGAGGGTGGATAATACATTTTGACAGTATCTATTCATTTTGTCATGGAGGAAGCTCATTATCATTCATGTCCCAGTGTATGCGTGGCAGAGCAGCCTTTCAAGTCAAAGAACACAGCTAGCAAAAAAAAAACAAAAAAAAAAACCTCACACACATAAAGCTGTGTGCCTTTTGCAACTCATTTGTTATACAGTAGAATTTTCGGGGGAGCCGAATAATTATTCTACAGATGCCTTGTGTTGTCTGACAGTATGAAACAGCCCCTGGGGAAACAAACCTGACACAGAATCCTTCGGTGGGTCGGTGTTGGGGCTGCGGTGTGGTGTGGTGCGGTGCGGTGTGGAGGGGGTTTGCGGTCCAAAAGGCAACATTATTGATCCGCCGCCTCACCTCTGTGGGTTTTTCAAAAGTCACATCCCTTCCTCCCTCCCTCCTCCACATCAATAATTTATCATGGAGGATTTGAAAGAGATATCCCCACAAGTCTATGAACGCATATTTATATTCGTCAGAATGGCAGATTTCAGCACTCTTTCCTAGAAATAATATACAGTACAGAGCTCAATTGTGTTTTTCTATCTTCACACACAGAGTGCAGTAAACAGTGTGCCACTTTTGTGACACCAGGGGCTTTGACTGAGGATCATCAAAGCCATTGGGATTTAACAGGAGAAGAAAAAGAAGAGGATCCCATACTTCCAGGCAAAACTCGTAGAAAATTGATCACCCTCTCTGTGTAATATCCTCCCTGTGATTACAATCATTTCCTATTGGACACAGCCACGGAGGGAAGGACAATTCCATTTGTCACAGTTGCTGGACAATGTGTGTTGATGTCTTCTAATCTGTGTCTACAATAAAGACTTTGTATATAATAAATGTTTCTATATATATATATATATATATGAATTTGACAAAGGGGGGGGGGGGGGGGGGGGCGCTGTGGCACAACTGGCTACAGTGCTCCTACCACACATGGGTCCTAAATATAATATAAAAATATAATACAATATAATATAATATAGACACAGAACTGTACCATCAATGTTTATGATATAGCTTTATTGTTCTATATATTGCGCTGAAGGTACTGGTAATCATTATGGTGGTTGCTTACCAGACCATAATGATTATGGAATGTGTCCTCAACTCCATCTTCAAAAGATTGTCTGATCACACAGATCTGACCACATGTTTCAGTGTCCTCTTCCTTGCTTTTCCGAGGGCAAAGGTTACACACTGATAAACACAGAAAAATAAACTGAATAAGAGAAAAGGTTTACCCACACAACAACAGAATGTACCCTGAGTCACTATGTCCTTTCTTTTATATTTGTTCAATCTTTTAAGACATCACATACGTTGATAATACCCTATGAACTGAGTATATTGTTTGATTCACTTAATTGGACTCAGGGGCCCTTGAGTAGCTTTGTGAGTAGTGCATGTCACATACTGATAATCCTGTAAATTTAGAATCAGATGATTAACCCCTTACTTATCAAGTTATTCAGAGATGACGCAAGGAGCTCTCATATAATCACACAAGTGACAGAATTAACACTCAATGTGTAAAAATAAAAATGGCTGAATGACTAACTAACAAGAATGAACTGAGATTATGAAGTCATTCCTTTTTCTTGGGAACTGTATAATGAATTTTTTTTTAATCCAAGTTCCTGACAGGATATTTATTGTGCCACCAAATCACAGATGTTGTCTGGAGTCAAAAATCTTTCGTCTGAGTAAGGTTAAAACCATCACATCAACTGTGCATTTGTGTGACTGAATGCTTAATTTCTATATGGCCTCTGGGGTATGCCTTGGTTTTTCTGGTGCTAAGATGAAAGCATTTACAAACCTTCAAGCAGCCACCTTGTTGCGAACCATTAAAATATAGATATTTGCCCAGTTAGTCCTGGTAGAAACTCAGCAGTACTTCTGCTCTCTGCATATACATCAGCCCCAATGGGATGCCCAAACTGCAAATGCAGGAAGATCACAGCGTAATCTATTTTATGATTACAGCCTACAGTTGAACTGTCAGATGAGGTGCAGCTCCGAATGTAAAAGAGATCTGGCTACCCATCACCACCCACTCCGCCATCACCACCACTTTCCATCTGTCGTCCCTTTGTCAAATTCATTTGAGATTATTGGCTCCCACACAGCGATTTGATATTCAAGCGTCATTCCTGAGAGTATGGCCCACAGCGACTGTTAGCAAAGTGGTGTTTTATGAGAAAACTGGAGATTTATGAAATGGCAATGACAGTCTGTGGTATGATCAAATTACCACCTCTCTTTAGATAGCTAATATTTACATTGACCATGAAGGTGCTGGATATATAATAGCACATGGACATGAACCCTGCTGTTTCTTACCATTTCTTGTTTTACTACATCAGTTCCCACAGTTCTCAAGTGAGGTGAGGTCATACCATACTTGATCATATGGTCATATTTTACTTGAATTGCGAGCATATTCAGGACCATAAAGGTTCTGCTTGCTTCAGGGTACATGAAAACATTCAGTAACGTATGATAAAGGTGCCTTTGAATGTTTATTCAACTCTGAGTGATATCGCTTCTGACTCCACATGGCGACAGTCATTACCATTTGGTTTTGCGTCTGTGGTGTACATTTCTTATGCCTCCTTTGCGTAAGAGATGTCGGTTGAGGAAAGACATAAAGAGAGGAGAGGAAAGGAAGAGGAATGTAAAGAAGACAGAAAGAAAGCAGAAAAAATATGTTAAATGATGATGTCACAACATGTACTGTAGCAGTTCAACAGGTCCTTGAGATGAGAATCACCAAAGATCCTTAATATGGACCCTTTCAAGAGAGTTCCATTATCAGCATCATAGTTGGCCCCACAAGACTTCCTTTTTAACATTCCATATGTTATCTTAATGCAGAGGAAGTAGATTGGGGCCCAAATATAACGTTCAAGCATTGTTTTTGTTTACCTTGTTGAAAGGGTCCATACAAAGATAAAGCAGCACAGGCTTCTACAATGGAATGGAATTGTACACAGTTCCTGCCTCCTAAAAAGGCGTGGTCAGAATGCGCTGACGCTACCTCGTTGATGAAAACGTCAAAGATTTTTCATTTTCGCGCCTCTCTCTTGCCGCTGTGATCAACTGGAGCTGGCCTGGGTGACTGAATTTGGTACATCGCCGTGGCAAGATGCGGTCTGATTTCGAGGTAAGTGGCAGTTTGAAATGTGGCAAGGTATTTGTGATTAGTCTGTGTCTGTGTAACGAGTTATCTATGTAGAAATTTCCCATGTTCATGAAGTCACGACCCATATATATTTTATAGCGTTCAAGACAACAGATTTGGTGAGCTACATGCTAAGAAAGGCGAAGAGCCTGTAGGCCTATTTGTTTGGAACATGCTGTTTGGCATTACATTTGTGAAGTCTCCAACTCCTGATGTCACCTTAAAGTACTTGACAGGTCTGTCTTTGACCGGTGTACTTTATTATGAGGCATTTTCACTCGTGTTCCAGCAATTATGAACATCGCACACTGTGGATTCTGCACCATTTCGTCTCAATTTAATTTAATGGGCGATTTCTTCTTTTTTTTTAACCACAAGCTCCGCGACCCACCCAGAATGGTTCCGCGACCCACTTTTGGGTCCCGACCCACCAGTTAAGAACCACTGCGTTAAATGATGTCACAACATGTACTGTAGCAGTTCAACAGGTCCTTGAGATGAGAATCACATTTCTTTTGGTGCAACTTTGAAGAGCCCTTTCTCACAGAGTAGCTTTGCTACTGTCAAATGTATCTGCCCTTTCTTTACACTTCAGTGTTGAACAATACAAATGTTTTTTTGTAAGCATTTGAGTACACAAAATACCACATTTTTTTTTGAGGTAGAAAACAACCTTTTGAGTTCATGTATGCAACATGTAACTGGTGGCTGATCTTTTTGGTCTCATTGAAGAACCTGGTCCTTTTTTCTCTTTATATGAAACATGAAGCCTAAACCCCTCTTCTCCCCCGATTCTCTGTTTACTTTGTTGTTGCCTTTTCAACCTGTGCCTTTCAGTCTACTCCATAATCTCTTTGAGGGCCAGCTGAACTTTGTCCCCCTCATTTCCTCTCCCCTGTCCTCCCTACTCCTCTCCCCTTCTTACTTTGCTTGCTGCCTCCTAACCCCTCGATCTGCAGCCCTCAAATGCTTCCTTTGATGCCTGCAGTCTTCAAGAGGCTGAGATTACTTTGCTCTCTCTCTCTCCCTCTCTCTCTCTTTCTCTCTCTCTCTCTGTCTCTTTCTTCGTCCTCCATAATCAGTTTGGTCACATCGGTCACATCATTGCTGGCATTTAGACACGGTGCACTGCAAACAAAGTCTCTTTCCATGCCTTGAGGACGGTGATGGTCCCTACCACAATACTCCTATATTAACCAATAGTTACATGAGTTTTGTGTACAATTTGTGATGATGATCTGACAGCTGGAGCTACAATTGTCCTCCTGGTGTGGAAATCAATGGGGGAAAATGTAAACAAAACCACCTGTAGTTGGAATCCCTCAATCTCTCAACAGTTGCATTCATTACATGTTGACAGGAATGATGTGCTGCTGTAATGAGTTGCAACATTTAAAAAATATGGGCTATTACATAGACATAGGAAACACTCTTAATAACACTTTAATAATACATGCAAGACCTGATATACTGCAATGGCCAAATAACATATAATTCTGTTTCCCTGCCTGGCCTTTGTTAGAAATGAAAGTTGCTGTGGCAATCTAACAAGAAAGAGCTGGCTGTGTTAGGGTTTGGATGATTCATCAAATTAATATTAGTGGTGCTGTAATGGAGGCTTTTGATGACAGCTTGTGTAGCTTTTGCCATCCTCGCCACAAATGGAATGGAATAATATATGACCCGCTGCAAGAATAGTGCCATCTAAATAAAAAAATGTTTCATTCTCTTTTGGTTATCATCTGTACTGAGGGCTATTCAAATTCTCTCTTCTCTGAGACATTTTAAAGTAAAAGGCAGGGTAACCAAGATGTGATTATAGACCATTTCTATCACACATTTCTCTACTGGTGCAAACAATAAGTTACTTCTTAGAGTTTCCAGTATTTGGTAAGATATACAGTATATGCCTATGAGGAGAGTATGATATAAAATGTCTATCTATGCCTAATACATATAATATAGATATAATATATAATATAGATATACTGTATACTGTAGGCCTACTGATATACAAATGCCAAATGATGACGATATGACGAAGATAAATCAACACAGGTATGTTTAATCTTTTTTCAGTAAATAAGAGGAAAATGTGAATAATATGTCCCCACACACAACATTAAAAGTTATTATCAAAAATGGAGATTCTTTAATCCTTCTACTGATCATGCACTCCCCAAAAAGGCAACTGTACTTTGTTAGCTTTGTGTCTTCAGCTGTCAGTTATTATGTTGTTTCAGTTCGGCAAACTAGGTACAGTATGCTACAAGATATTTCATATTAATTTAGTTTCCATGCAATACACCACAGGTGATGGAGGACCTCAGACCCCACACTCAATGTAATGTAGCTTGGCAGATTATTTGTATGGCAGACTGTCTCACTGAATCTTGGCAGTCATTCAAGTGTTCCATCATCCTCTTGTCTATTCCAAGAATATCTATAGAAAGAGCTGGAGGAAGTCTAACAAGATATTATATATTGAACAGAATATCTCATGTATGTCTACATGAAAGTTATTTTCATGGATTTCACTGATAATTCATCTTGCTAATATTTGATATATTTGTCAATTTACAAATGTGTATTGGCAATTGGTTTCCCATAGGGATAAGGGATACTTTAATTAATATTAATCATGTGATACTAAGATGGGATAATTGTGTATTGATAACCTGGCTCAGCAAAATGGGGAAAGGTCACAAGATGTGATTTGAACTGCGTTCCCACCCAGATGAAATAAATAAATAAATATCAGCGCTCTGCCGACTCATCTATCAGTCTGGAAATGTGAATGCCAAAATTTCAATTACTTTGCAAATGAGATGTTAGTGTCTAGATGATATTAGCGTAGACATTTATAGAACTCAATTGGTATTCAATCACTATGTCTTAGATTAGGACATAGGAGTGGAAAGTATGCCTTCTTGCTAATAAGAAAGTGAGACACACTCATCCAGAAATCCCTTTGTTATTGTATTTAAATCCCTTTTGATCGAAACATAAATAAGATATGACCATTGTCCAAACAAATCAAGTTTGTTTAACCTAGAGATGGACGTAAGCAACAACCTCAATCACAACTACAAGTCTAAACTGTTCCAAATATTTAAATTGTGGTGATCTAAAAATATTTCAGTCAAAAAATATAGGTTGTTGTCTTATTTGACCTCTTAAAGTGTTTTTCTTTTCATGTTGCAAATGTAAAGCTACTTGTAAAGGTAATTGCTGAAAAGCTGGAACACCTTCACATTCACATGGATAAATAGGAGAGGAACTGAGGTCAATAACCCCTGTGAGTTCAGGGCTGACCTTGTGTTTACCTTAAAGGCCCCCTATGCAACATTTAAAACCGTTATGAAATCATGATGGCTAAATGATCTGTTGTGGCGAAAATCACAGCTTTCCCTGCTCCCTCTACCATCTCCTAGCGGAAAACCAGCCTTGCAAGATCTGCACTGGCGTCCCGGCAGTGTCTGAATCAAAATATAGGTTGTAGTCTTATTTGACCTCTTAAAGTGTTTTTCTTTTCATGTTGCAAATGTAAAGCTACTTGTAAAGGTAGGTTGTAAAGGTTGTAACGGTTTACCACAAAATTGCCTTTGAATCTGTTATATTAGGCTAAGGTAAACATCTTGCATGGTTCTGCTTTATGGTAAAAATAATTAAATGTCCTTATGTTTGTCATAATGTCCTGTAGTGTTAATACCCTTTATTTCACATCTGTAAGAAGTCATGTTCGAACTGGCTAACAGACCCTTAGGGAGCCATCTGAATTAGATATTGACAAAGTTACTTATTTTCTATGAAATTCTGGAGTACACTGCTATATTATCTGCCCCATTTTTGATCTATAATCAACTAACCACCTAGGAAATGATAGCATCAGCCAAATATTCAACATTGCATAAAAGATATACCCCAGGCCCAGGCTTTGTTCCACCAATAATGAAGACTGGTTTGAGATATTGCTACAACCACCTTTAATAATTGGTCCATAACTCTGATCATTACTCTGGGAATGAGGTGGACCGTGATGGAGGAGACCTATCTTGGCCTTAATATAGACCACAAATTATCCAGTAAATAGGGGTGCTGTTTTCAGGAATGCCATAGTGCACATACTTGTATGTTCTTTGAGTCATTTTAGTGCCTCACACACAACAGCCTAAATGACTAAATGCATATTTATATTTGAGACATTAGATTCAACTTTATTGTCATTTAGCAGAGTACAGGTACAAAGCCAATGAAATGCAGTTGACATCCAACCAGAAGTGCAAAAGAAGCATTAAATACTAAAGTGCAGGTTGAGTACAGTATCCGTGCAGTTATGTAGACGATAGAGATACAACAGTGTTTAGATAAATACAGGTTTTCCAGATGATGTCTACATTGACAGATAATGAGTATAGAGGGTTATGTACAGAGAGTATATCTATATATATTGCAGAGGTTTATGGGCAGGTTATGGAATATAAAAATATAAATAAATATTGTGCAGTTTTGGGTGTTAGAAGTGCAAGGGAATTGATGAAACAGTGCAGTGCAGTAAATGTAAACAAGTAAACAGTTCAGAAGTAAAAAGTAAACAGGTAAACAGATTGAGAGGGAAGTAATAAACAGATTGAGAGAGAAGGGAGCAAATTAATGCTCATTTACCCCCTTCTTTCACAATCTGGTAATTCAATTCTTCTAAATCTTTTTCTTTATCTTTATAAATAGACACCTGCACATAAAAGTTGAGCAGCTAAATGCCATTTCACTACATGTTTTACATCAGTATCTCTATGTATATGACAAATAAAAATCCTTGAATCCTTGACTCATTGAATCCTTGAATTTTGGTATAATTAATTCATTAAACTGTTAAAATATCATTGTCCACAATGTAATGTTTCTATAAAGGTGTTATTATCTTTACCATGTCACTTTAAAATACATGATTATTCAATTTATCAGCTTTCAATACCATTCGCTCAGCCCAACTGAGCCCATTGAAAGTCTTGGTTCACACAGCTCAGCAAAGCCTTGCAACACAAAGAGCACACTGAAATATTGGTTCAAAGAGATTACTTGGAAAAAGCTGTAAAGCCTTTTCCTGAGCCAACTTAATAATGACTTTATTCATGTGACCTGGCGTGTTTGTCAAGAATGGCCAGCTTTCAGAAATTAATTAAGAATGACAAAACAGTCATTGATCTCCTCTGAAAAGTAAAAAAGTCTCCAATTTACTTTGATAGTCACATTTTTGTCCTGTCTTTCATTTTGAAAGAATTTGAAAGACACTCTGTTGGTGGTGAGAATGAATTACCGTATGGTTATGAATTATATGCATGGGAGGGTAGGAATTAATTATACAGTATGTGTCATGTCAGGGTTTAGGTTAGGCTCAAGATTTGACAAGTAGTTGACAGGTACACAAAGAGTATTTTGAAAAAGTACTATACAAATGATGTTTTCCCAGACACATTTATTTTAAAATGCAATAAAAATACAATTGTACAAAATTTTAAATAATCCCTGATATAGAAATATGGGGAGAGGATTTGAACGAATAAGAATATAAAGGTGCTATGCCAAGCCGTATCTCCTATAATACCACATTATACAATATGTGACCACTTTATGAAAGACAATGCAAGAGCGCCAAGTGGCTGCTTGAACCCTAACATTACAGAATTATATTTAATATAATAAATAAAAAAAATGACCACCAACTCTCACCATGTAAAGCCAGAACATACCTTGGTTAATTCCACATTCACCACTGTCCACTCTCATATCCATACCTTGCATTAATACAATTCTGAAACTGAATACAAGCTAATTAAATTCATGAATGATTCAGTGAGGTCTCACAAAACAGGGGAAGCTCAAACATTTTTTTCTGCATTGCATAGATGTGGAGTCTGGCTTTTCTCTCTAGACCCTAGTGTCTATCTATGATGTTTCTGATCTAATCTTTTAATGACCTGGCTGACTGTACCCAGAGGTGGACTGTACTCAAGTGCCTAGCACTTGCCCATAGTGCAATGTCTTAAAAGGCAAATATGTATAAAAAAGCTGACATAACCTTCACACTCAGCCTAAAGAAATTGTATAGCAATGCATTTATCATAGTCTCTCATAGGTGTGCCTGTTAAAGTGAGCGGAAAAACCACCCTTGCAACTTTGGGCCGGCGGGCCGTCAGCCCCAGTGTCAGGAAGTAACGAGTGTAACAAATTGCTTTACTGCATTTACACACATACAGACCAGGCACCAGCTAGGACAAGATAGCTATGGAGTTTCTCAGACATTTGTCATGACAGAGCCAGCGAAAAGAAGCAGGAAGTAAGTAAACCGTTGTCAGAGGAACAAGGAAGAGGAAATCGACAGAATGACAGATTGAGGAGTGTCGTAAATCATATCCTCTGAGGCTGTAGGGGGAGCCCTGCAGAGAAACCTGCGAGCAAAAAGTGAAAGGAAAACAGCGAATAAATTGGCAAAACTGCATAGTTTCTCTTTAAGGAAAAGGGTAACATCTGATACTAGCCTACAGTATGTCTCCTTTAAGAAAATCAAGATGTATGTAGGAGATGGAAAATGAAATACAGGTCACCATATTAGAAAGCTAGATACCGCATTGGGCTCCCGAACGTACGTAAATAGCGTCGCCATCTTGGTGGGGGCAACAACAACTGGAGGCCAATGGAGAAACACGTGACTCTGACTGGAAATCAGACAGGTGTCTCTGATTGCGGCAAGTGTTGTTGTCACTCCCCCAATGACAGTAAACGTGCTGCCCCCAACAATATGCCACCTAATAGAACTCGTGCCCAATGCGGTATCTATACTAGCTTTCTAATATCTATGCCATACACAGCCTAGCCTACTTACCAAAGCACTTCACTTGAACAGCTTGAGAAGCACGTGCAGATCAACATTCCATGCAGATGAACAGCTGCATGTCAGGAAAGTGTCACAAAATTTGGTGTCACCAAAAAGGATGCATCATGTGGTGCAAAACGACAACTGAAGTAGCGCTGATGTCTGTTGCTTCCGTTGTTCATGCATATCCTGACCAATCACACATTTGGTTTGGCTTGGTTCATATAATACCCACCAAGCCTCTTTATGTCTCCACAATGATTGTAGACTGCACCTTTTTAGCAGCAATCTGGGTTTTGAGGCAGGAACGATTATTTGCCATCATTTTGGCCTTGTGCTCACTTTTTTGACGGATTGAAGTCCGCTCTAAAATGTTGATATTTTTCTCGGTTAACCATTTCTTACCTTGTTTGGCTGTATGTTTTGGATCATTGTGTGGTTTAATGTTCAAATGCTACCTTTTGGGGCAGCCATGGCCTACTGGTTAGGGCTTTGGCCTTTGGGCTTGCCGGTTCGACTTCACTAATTCACGGATTGGGATAAATGCAGAGACCAAATGTCCCTCACGGGATCAAAAGATATACTTACTTACTAACTTACATACTATTGGGGCAGGTCTCTCGGCACACTGCCTGATCTTTTCCTCCTAGCCTCTTGTTTTAGTGTTACCGTTTACTTTGAGAAAGTCACCAGGTCCCCCTGGTTGAAAAACATCCCAAAATAATAATATTCTCACCCCCACAATTGAAATGGACATGGTGTCATTTGGGTTTAATGCTTCCCTTTTTTATGCCAATCTCAGGCAATGTCCCTGGGTCAAAAAATCCAGTGAAAGCTAAATGGGCAATTCCATGGAAAATTATTTTTTTGTAACATCCATAACGGCAATAAAATGTGATGGTATGGTATGATGTGAATGATTACATGAAATTTGAGTGGGTAAGACTGTCTTTAGTGGCAGGCTAGCACATACCGTTGACTTGCGCTAGCCTAGCACCTGCGAACTCTGCAATTAGAAGGACTGGATGAAACGTGCTGAAAACGGTCTCCACTGATAAATATCACACTTGCTTACTTGGAAATAAGGTCTTATGTCCAAAATCCTGAACCACCCCTTTAAGCTGAGTTGTGCATGTTTGGAGAAGAGTGGAGAAAAATAGAATGAGAATTCTTTCATCAATTCTGTGGTGGTGTCTTTTACTTAATGGGCATATTTATTGAAGTAATCTAAAAGTAATCCTAAAGATTACGTTACATGTTTTTGGTAATCCAACTGATTACGTTACTGATTACAAACATTGCCATGTAATTTGTAGTCAGTAATGGATTACATTCCAAAGTAATCTGACCCAACCCTGGGATTAGGATTAGGGTTAGGGTTAGAGGTTAGAGTTAGGGTTAGGGTTAGGATTAGGGTTAGGGTTAGGGTTAGAGGTTAGGGTTCTTGTGTCATGACAGTGTCATATGTTCATGACAGTGTCATGTCACTCTTATATCGATACTGTCAAGTAAAGTGTTACCCATTTTACTAATGGATCTCAGGTCCTTATGACTTTTCACCTTAGTTCCAAGGGACAACTTGTAGGTTGTATGTGCTTGTTTACTCAAAGGTGTGTCTTAACATGGACATTCATACCTAAATGCTTCTTTAAATCTCTGTCGTTGAGCTACCTGGACAGCATTACAAATGTTTTCACATTGAGCCTCCAACACTCTTAAAACGAATGTGTTGAAAGCAACACAACTTGCGTTGTTTTTAACACATCTCTCTGTCCAGATAGGGACAACATAGTGTTGTTTCCTTTTTTTATTTGTTATACAAAATGTGTTGAAAACAACACAACTTGCGTTGAAAACAACAAAACTTGCATTGAAAACAACACAACTTGCGTTGATTTTTAACACATCTGTGTCCAGATAGGGACAACACATTCGTTTTAAGAGTGAACCAACCTAAAGATGATATTAGATTAAAAGCAGGGCTCAAGAACAGCAGTCGAAAAGGAAAAGAACAGGAGGAGGGCCTGATGGGGCGGGCGGAGACGTTTGTTTTCTCGGTTGATTAACAAGTTTTAAACATTATCATTTTCTCAATCACACGGGCTTGAAGACATGGTCAGTTCAGAACGAACTACAGATCCTGTTCATGGGGCCATGTAGCGTGTATTCCACCCCACAAACTGACACTTTCTTGCTTTACTTGAACTCACTTCAACAAATCCAAAGGGCACTTAACTGGTTGCTTTAATTACAGTCTTTTGATGTTGGTGAACTCCCAGATGGCTTGGTTAACAAGCCTGTAATTGCCACGAGTTACATGTGAATGTGTGAGAAAATAAGGTTGTCTAAATGCTGTCTTGGTTCGGTACATTTCTGGATTATATGCAGATGAAGAGGGAAGTGCCTGGGACCAATAACTGTATCAACAGGTTATATTGTCCAGTTCAAACTATTTCCATAAATTTGCATCATTACATTTTAAATAAGAAAATCATGAATCAACATTCAAGGGCTGAATAGTGACAGAACATATTCTGCCCCCCCCCCCCCCCCCCCCCACACACACACACATTTAAGTGGTTAGACTGAGTATATACAAAGACTTACAGGAGTAGGGGGTGGAGAGAATTTTGGAAGCGCAGGAGTAGGGAGAGGACTTCATTTTTCACTGCAGGTGGCAACACCATGTAGTGATCATACTGTGTACCGCTATGTGGTACACGTATTTACTATTGGTGCAGACCAATGAATATAAAAACATGAATAGAGTAACTAATTAACTAAAACATGGCAATAGATAGAATATAATAAAGACTGGCTTTATTATACGACTGAATTTGGCTCCAATCTTGGCTCCAATTTTGGCTGTCGTCTTTTTAGAATGCAAGGTGCAGGGTGCAATGCTGTCACACCATAGACATGATGAGTGAGTTATTGAAAGGAGTTACAACCATAGGATTATAAAGATACATCAATTTAATCTATACAGCAGATTACACTTTACAATGCGACAACACAAATTTGAAAATATGACTGTGCCCTAGATATTTTATTTATATTTTAAGTCATGCTTTACACATTTCAACGGCATGTTAATATTGTCAAGATATGACTCCCATACTCTGCATCCTTGATAAAAAAAACAATAGTCTAACTAAAGTAAAGCCATAATATGTGGATCAACAGCAAATGATAAATTCACTTTAAAAAACACATCTGCTGAAAAGTCAGAGTTCCGAAAGAAACTACTGTATGTGTGTAGGCCTCAAAAACATATTTAGGTTTAATGAGTAAAGACAATGTTTGCTACCATCACTAGATTAAATAACTCTCATTGCAACAAAAATTGCAACACTAATCATTAGAGATAAAGGCTGAGTCTCCATTTTAATCCATTAACAAACACAAGAGGCAATTTTCTCAATGACAGGGCAATTGCTTATGCCAGTGAATCTGCTTCACATGTAAATTTATTCCCATGCTTTTCACAAGCTGAGTATGGTATTTACAAAATGTTACACAAGGGGATGAAATGTATTGTCTGCCTGAAAGTCTGTCTCAGAATGTCTGTCTGTATTTTCTATTATTTTTGTACACTGCACATAGTTTTGTAAGTGTGCAACACCCACCTGTCTATCCGCAATCTGATTCCTTATGGGGAAGGACTAACATTCAGCTGAAATATACATAATCATATCAGAGTGTAAACTAATTAGTGTTAAAGTGCTACCAAACATAACCACACACATACACACACACACACACACACACACACACACACACACACACACACACACACACACACACACACACACACACACAAATGCATATGCACACACACATACATACACACAGTCATAATTAAATTTTACAGTTAAACATCCAGTAGATTTCAAGTAAAAATTAAGTTAAAATAATTGCTAATTAATTACAATATACAGCTAACGTAAAAGGATTGTCAAATGAAAGCATGCCAGCTATCTGTGAATCATACAAGCCAGATTAAAAAATATGAGCAACACATTGGCCACTGCTATATGAGACCAAACCATGTCTCTGTGTATCTAAGGTGTTGATCTAAGGCTACCCAAGTCATGGGGTATTTAACCATTAACAACCATCAGAAGAAATTAGCTTCTCTTTCTCTTATGTTTCTTTGTTAAGATATCACTCAGCCACTACACACATGGGTGTCTTTGTACATTATGGTCTTCATTTGCTGTAGTTGTAATTTGAATGAAATCAGACAATTGTTGGTTAAAAAGCCAATCTATTATATGACTTACTTGGATCTGTGTCTGGGGAAATTGTCTCCATGTTGTTGTAATGAAAGGCCTCACCAGTGACAGCAACAACATGGTCGTCTCAACCTTGTGCCATCTTCATTCTGTCTCAGAGGGAAAGAGTTAAGCCTTGGGCAAGCTCAGAGACAGGCTTGTACTCTCTCTCTCTCTCTCTCTCTCTCTCTCTCTCTCTCTCTCTCTCTCTCTCTCTCTCTCTCTCTCTCTCTCTCTCTCTCTCTCTCTCTCTCTCTCTCTCTCTCTTTCTCCCTCTCCACATTGATGTCCAAACCACATGAGGCAACTGGGGTTTACATCGCAGTGTTAGTTTTTTTTTTTTTCTTTCAGGAACTGCACAAAATAAAACTGGGCCTTTTCTTATCAATATGTTTTTGGATACATCTGTCCTCCTTTTCTTACTCTAAGTATGTTATGGTACTACTAAAAAATAACCATATTCATACATCTTATATGCACTGAATTGAAATCAAAGCAATGGAAAAGTGTCAAAATTGTATCTCAGGTTCTCTGCTGAGGAAACCTATGAGGCAGCTGGACCTGTGGTCAATTGCAGACAAGACAATGCACTTGAGAAGTTGTTTATATTTGCTAATGAGCACACAGTATCACCATATCAGGATAAATGTCATGTTTCTGGTAGACATGGATAATCAAATTATGACTGAGGGTATGGTGCTGGAAGGACTGTTGCCATGGCAATGCAATGCAACTCTCCCTCTGCCCCCCCCGGGTTTTCCTCACATCAGAATGCATCTATAAAGACTGGGTGCAAAAGGGTGTGATGACCCAGCTGTAGAATGTTCACTTTTTCCTTACATCTTCGAGTTATCAAAAATGCCTTGAAACTCTTTAAAAAAATGAACTTCATCAGCAAACAGTGGAAAAAACTTTCTAGAAACAGGTTACTTAACTCACTCTGTGTTTTATTAAGTTGCACAATAATCCTGAATGTTTGGTTTAGATTCAAAATGATAATCCTGTCTTATTCTTCCTGATGTGTTCCAACCATATCTCTCTACTTGAAATACACAAGCCACAGAGGCAATCAATAATAATTGATTACCTGTTCCACAAAAAAAATGTCTCCTTGACCAGTATCATGCTCTAGAAATTGGTACTCCTACATATAATTTCAGCTCATTCCAAAGGAATTAAAATCTTGTTGTTAAGTGGTCGTTGCATTAGAGGTGGGGTGAGCAAAATTCAAAATCAACTAATAATCATTTTGTAAATTTTGACATCCTTTTTTGGTAGCAGGTATCTGACTATGTTGTCCTCCTGAGAATGTTGACACACAGTCTTTACCACTTTCACAGAATCCTGTTTTCACAAGCTGGGGTGTCGGTGCTATTTTTGGCTGCCATTTCTGGCAGCTTCCCAGCCATGAAATTGAGTGTGAATGAAAAAAGACGACCTCTCCTAAAACATAAGAACACTCTTCACTTTTACGAGCATCTTCCAGCTTTGTATCTGTCACAAAGTAACTACTGCACAGCAAATCAGGCAAAAACACATTCAAACTGCAATTAAACACAGCGGCTGACCTTAATATACACTGAGGAGACACTGACAACAGGTACATAAACTAGCATTTTGAAAAGCAAAAGTTAAACCTGCAAATTCCATATGAATGTCACTGATGTAAGCACTATTTATCTGTAATACATTGAAGTATGTGGCTGATACTGACGGTCAGCAAGAGAGATATACATTCTAGCTACAATCCTTTCCCTAACTATTAAGATTTCAATGTGGACAACACAGCCAATTTAATGTCTAGTTGATAAATAGCTAATAATGAAATCCCTGTTAAATTAGTCCATTCCTTGATTAGATCCAGCACAGTGTGGTTAAACATAATACATTCACAAGTCACACCACCTCCACCATGCTGGCAGAGATTATTCTCTAAACATGCTGGCACCAGTTACTCAAGAACGTAATCATAATATACTTTGAGGGGTACATGTCCTCAAATTATTCAAAAATGCTCAACATGTCACCCCCAATATCAAGACATGACTTGTTAGGCTGCAGTAGTATCACTCACTGTTGTGCAAAATAATCACTTGTTACAAACTGGAAAATTGTATGCTAAATTTAAATATCTGACAGAGAAAGGGAGTGCAGGGGTGAGATGGTCTCTGTTAAAGTGACAAAAGGAGTTAGAAGGAGGGGGGTGGATATCTATGTAAAGTTCATGACAGTTAACAAGGCATTATTCAAACCAATGCACTGATGTACAAAGGTTTACCTGTCAGCTATAATGTCCTATAAATCTACCCTATAATTGTCTTGGTCCTAAAAGATGAAGTAAATGTATGCTACAGAAACAGTAAACCCGGACTATATGATATGACTTCTTTTGTCATGTGATGCGGCGCGTAGCGTAGCCTACTCTACATCTGGACAGTTAAGTTTCGACTGCATTGCCATCAACGATTCCCGCTTGTAGACTGGGACTTTCATCGGCGAACAAGTGAAGACTCATCATTCTCACTCAATCTTTTCATTTTTTATTTTGCCTTTCAGCAAAATAGCTTAATTCCTCGCATTATTGAGATGAATCACCTTTTCGACTGAAGTGGAGTTTAGGATGGAGAGGAAACAGCAGACACAGACAACTTAAAGTGCGAGTGAAGAGCGAGCCAACGGAGAGAGATGCCAATCATATCATGTAGCAGGTGCAACTCGAGAGCCATTGCGGAGTATTTCTTTCTGGCGGTAAGACGAAAGATATGGTAAGGCTAAGTAGCCTACCCTTTGCTGCAAACTGGAGTGATTAAATCAACTGTATCAATAACGTCTGGTCATTCGCTTCGTTGCGCGATTCATTTACGATTAAACTTACAGGTTTACTTTAGAACTGTATGCTGATTTCAATGCGCTCCGTCTGTCCTCGAGACACTGAAGAGTAGGCATACAGTAGCTTACCTATTACGCAGAGTTACTTTCCGGACGCTTTTCTTGTGTTTAGCCGAGATTTGTCGTTTTTTCGAGGTAAGTTAAATTCATACGCATAAATAAACGTTACTAGATAGATAGATACAGGCTGTATCTGAAAGAATAACATTTGCTTTCTCACCAGTGTTTTTTTCTGACACGCGACGATTTCAACAATTGCAATTGACAATACTGGTTATCAAGATTTCCGATCCAATTACTGATTATGTCTGTGTGAAGTTTATTGTTATTTGATTCGGTGAGTTATGATCCATAGCCTACACGCTTGCGGAAAAACAGGTTGTCAATTAGGTGCAATTTGCAGTATTGCTTGGTTGCATGGTTTCATTTCAACAGGTAAAACCATCAACGTTTTTTCCTTAAATGAATGCTCTTAAGTGGAAATGTAGTCTTATTTGTATGTGATCTCTGACAAACTACATCGACAGTTAACATTTGTTTAAACAGAACCTTCAGAAATCTCTTTTTCTCTATCTTTAGTTTGAGCAACTACTGTACTGAAGCCTACTATAGGCTACTATAGTTGGTTTTATTCGCTGTGCTGTGCTAATATGCTTTACCGCCTATGCTCTCTATACAAATACTGCACTACAAAATACACAATGTACTGTGCTCTGCTGCAGTACAGTCCATTGGGGAAAAAATGTATGTAAAACATATGAAGTATTGTCATTTCTGAGGATCATGTGGACACATACAGCTCAACAGTCCCGCCATAGATTGTGGTAGGTACAGCAAAGTCTAGGTAGATACTGTGATCTCCTGTATTGCATTAACACCAGCCGTGTATGAAATATGAGCATACAATTGATAAGAGAATAGCTAAATTAGTAAGTTGTCATTATAATGTTCTCTCTCTTCCTTCAAGAATGACAACTGACTTGAAGGTGAGCTGGTTTTGAGAGTGCCGGACCAGTAACGTCACCGTCAAGTTGGCGACACCATGGCAGCTGGAGTTGCAGCATGGCTCCCCTTTGCCCGGGCAGCCGCCATCGGCTGGATGCCAGTGGCCAACTGCCCCATGCCCATCGCCCCAAGAGACCACAGCAAGAGAAAGGACGAGCTGATCATACTGAATGTGAGTGGACGGCGCTTTCAGACCTGGAGAACCACTCTGGATCGGTACCCTGACACTCTCCTGGGCAGTTCTGAGAAGGAGTTCTTTTACAACGAAGAGGCCAAGGAGTACTTCTTCGACCGTGACCCAGACGCCTTCAGGAGCGTTCTCAACTTCTACCGCACAGGGAAGTTGCACTACCCTCGCTATGAGTGCATCTCGGCCTACGACGAGGAGCTGGCTTTCTTCGGCATCATCCCCGAAATCATTGGTGACTGCTGCTACGAAGAGTACAAGGACCGTAAGCGGGAGAACGCCGAGCGCCTCATGGACGACCAGGAGGAGAACAAGGACTGCAAGATGCCCAACATGACATTCCGCGAGACCATGTGGAGGGCGTTCGAGAACCCGCACACCAGCACCATGGCATTGGTGTTCTACTACGTCACAGGCTTCTTCATCGCCATTTCGGTCATCACCAACGTGGTGGAGACAGTGCCGTGTGGCTACAAGAGCCAGAAGGACGTCCCGTGCGGTGAGCGCTACACGGTGGCCTTCTTCTGCATGGACACGGCCTGCGTGATGATCTTCACTGTGGAGTACCTGCTGCGGCTGTTCGCCGCGCCCAGCCGCTACCGCTTCATGCGTAGCGTCATGAGCATCATCGATGTGGTGGCCATCCTGCCGTACTACATCGGCCTGGTCATGACCGACAACGAGGATGTGAGCGGGGCCTTCGTCACGCTCCGTGTGTTCCGCGTGTTCCGCATCTTCAAGTTCTCGCGCCACTCGCAGGGCCTACGCATCCTGGGCTACACACTCAAGAGCTGCGCCTCAGAGCTCGGCTTCCTACTCTTCTCTCTCACCATGGCCATCATCATCTTCGCCACCGTCATGTTCTATGCCGAGAAGGGCTCCAGCTCGAGCAAGTTCACCAGCATCCCAGCCTCATTTTGGTACACGATCGTCACCATGACTACTTTAGGGTAAGTAACAATTTACTATGTTTACTACAGTATCTCCTGAAATAATGATACATTTCTGCTTTAGGCAGATATTTCCACTTTAAATCTCTCTTAAAATAAATCTTTCTTTAAATCCCTCCATCTCTCTCTCGCTCTCTCTCTCTCTCACACACACACACACACACACACACACACACACACACAGAAACAGATGCAGTTACAAAACTAAAAGAGTGTCACTACCAATAAATACTGTGAATGGGAGCTCTGCAGATCGTCTTTCACTTAAATACAAAACTAAAAGCAGCCTGTTAACTAAAAGAGTAATTAATCAATTGAACATCATCGGGCTATTTGTTAATCAGGAGAACCAGATGATATCAGGGCTTCCAGACTCAGTCAATTTCCGCAGACTACACATTCAATTTGAAAACATATCTCTCCTCTGTATGTTGCAGAAACATCTAATGCAGCCTCAATAGTCTATTCCCTTTCTTGTCCATCGTATCAGTGAGATCCAAGAAAGTATACAGAGTAGTCTTTGTTGTGGGTACGAGACATCACTGTATGCATTTTTAATCTGAATGTAGAGGAGTGGTCCATATATAGCCTCAGGACAGAGGTGTTCATTGCATACTGCATTACCTTGCGCACTGTGGTGTGATGTTTAATATTGCAGTGCGCTTCGAGAGTAGTAAATCAGTGGTTGTCTGGACCATGTTAAACACGATTCATTGTTATGTGGCACAAAAGTGGAAAGTGGATTACAGCCAATGGTGGTTTATTTGATTGAAGGCTTGATGAAAGACAGACGTCTCTGCTTCTCAGTAGGCCGGGTGCAGTGCGCCTCTAAGTGGCTGTCATTGTGACTAATGGTGTGAACCTCCAGATCTGTTAACAAATATAAACTTTAATGTTATCTACTGTTTACTGGAAATACTATACGCCAAATAAGGACGTAAATGCCTTGGGCACATCAGTCAGGGGGGGCTTGTGTGTCTAGGACAGACTGTGGATATGTTTGGTCTCCTTTGTATGGGATAGTGAAGCAAAGATAGACAGGGAGAGAGGGAGTCCAAGACATGGAGAGACTGAGAAAGAGAGAAAGACAGTACTCGTGTGGCTGAAATGCATAGTAAAGACCACATGAAACATTAACAGCTATGTCATGAGACTGGTGAACTCATTTTGCACCCGCACAATCAATCACAATGACACAATACAGTGATTCTTTTCATTTCAGATGGCTTTCATATCTGACGTCTTTACTGCGCCAGTATTGAAACATTGAACATTTTTGCCGGTACACATCCTACATATTTAAACAAAGGAAAAGCTAGCAATGTATTATTGAATCTCAAATCCAGCCATAACTCATACAATATAATACTATAACTTTAAAGAACATAAAATCATGTCTATACAAATTGGCGTCAAAGCAGTGTAGGGTAACAAGTAGGAGGTAGATATATTGCCTTATACTGTCACGGTGCAATGTTTTGGCTTACTGTCTCTGACTCTGAAGGTATTTGACAACCTCTCTTATAATTGCTTTTCACTGGGCTATGTCTCCACTAGTAGAGTTTAGTGTCAAAACACGAGAGCGTTATAAAAAAAAGGTTCTTGTCAGAAACAAAGTTAAGATAACTTGAAGTTTTACTCTATGTTCAGTAGGCTGTATTGACAGTCTTAGCACACAATCACAACACTAAGCACTCTCTGCAATAACAGGTCATCGTGTAACAGGTGGTAGCCGACTTACAACACACATTATGGAATTCACATAGATTTGTGAACTTGTATCAAACAGCATTATCAGATGTACATTCAGTGTAGTCATGTACACTCATGAATTATGAATTTTCATTAAATTACATAAGCCAATATTTACTTACTCTATGCTTACCAATTGACCTTCTAAAACTGTTGTTTTGCCATATGCCAAGCTATTAGTCTACACAGTGCTCACAGATAATTGTTTTAGTAATTACAAGGTAGCTCTGTTAGGTGTCACACAAGTTGTCACATTAGGCGTGTGAGTTCTGTCGACACTGTCATATAGAGGAGGTAATCGGATTTGAATTACCTTAATTAACCACAGGTTGTCTTTTACTGTTATTAATCTGACATGAAGTCTCTACTGGTCTCTACAGTAAACCAGTTGGCTAAATTAGGCAGAACACGCATGGCTTAGCAGATTTTGCATACCTTTCATCATAATTCGGCCACATTCATATCATTACAGTGGTACATCTCAGGAAAAGCTGGGTTTGTGGATTTATACTGTGTACATTGAAAGTTCGGAGTATACAATACAGCTTGATAAGCTACTGTACCAAAGAGCAGAATTGCCATTGATGACCAAATGGCATTGGTTTGACCACTTTGCCACTTTAATGGCCTCTCTTCTGGCATAGAAAGTTTGCATTGTGCAAAGTTTGCATCTCAAACTCACTCACTCTGTTTACGACAGCAGCTAGAGAATTCTTATTTTGTCATTGTCTTCTTTGTAAGAGTTTACCTATTTGATCTGTTTGATCTACTTCATTTGATCTTTCATGCTGCGGTGACAACATAGCTGTGCCATCCACTAATTATTTTCCAAGTGCACCCTGAAACCCAAACCGACAATGTAATGGTTGCCTATTTCGTTAGCTTCTGGACACAATCAGCAAGTTCAGTGAGCTTTCAGTCAGTGTCTGAGGATACTGAAAATGTAGACCACTCAAGCCCTCTTTCAGCGAAGTTGTTTGATGGTGTTTGAAGATGTGTATGTTTCCATGTATGTGCATGTATATATATGTGTGTGAGTGTGTGTGTGTGTGTGTGTGTGTGTGTGTGTGTGTGTGTGCGTGTGTGTGTGTGTGTGTGTTGAAGTTCATCTGTATGAAAGTGAGTATGTTTGTGTGTATGTGTATTGTGTGTGTACAGTATGCTTCTGTTGTATGCATATTGTGTCTGTTTATGTGTATATGCAGTATTTGCATGTGTGTGTGTGTGTGTGTGTGTGTTTGTGTGTGTGAGAGAAAGAGAGTGTGTGGCATGTGGCATGAACTCCCACTTGCTCGCTTGCCTCACCTCGCCTTGTCTTATTCAACTTCTTTCCCGGTGACTTGTTAGCGGCGCGTGACCTGAGCACCAGTGCGCTGCGTGCTGCTCGGGGGGGGGGGGGGGGGTTTGGGGGCTGGAGCGAGCGGCGCCTGCCGGGCCACATTTCCCTCTCTCAGTGTCGGGCCATCTGTCTCAGCCTTGGCCAAACATGGTTATTGACCTAGAGATTTCACACTCCCGCTGACGGACTGCTCCGAGAGCTGGCAGGGTGGTGCAGGGTGCGCGGGCCGCCAGCGCTCAGGGACGAGGAGGGGAGGCTCTGGCCGCAGCTAATCGGAGCATCTGTAGCTCAGCAAACAGAAACAGCGGTGGCGAGAGGCATTTAGGATAAGCATAATTGATCTTAGGTACACATTCACATTCACACACACATACACACACACACACACACACACACGCACACGCACACGCATATCTAAATACACACAGAGAAAGAGTGTCTGCCATTGTTTTCCTAAAGTCTGTTTGTCTTCAAAGCTTACTTAGTTGTGTTGGGGCTCTCTGTTCATTCCAAAGGGGTAGTTTTACAAGTCTGGTGTCAGGAAGCCTTACAAAGTACTTTTTCCTTGCTTTCTCTTGCTTAGTCTACTGGTTTGGTGAAGCCAAATCCTGTATTTAGGTAATCCTTGCTTAAGCATCACTGGTATGCATTGCATGTTCGGTGCAGATGCACAACCCTTCTCTCACTCACTCACTCACTCTCTCTCTCTCTCTCTTTCTCACACACACACACACACACACACACACACACACACACACACACACACACACACACACACATAAACACTGACAAACATTTTACAAGCAAAATGGATATGACAGTTAGCATTCTCCCCTTGAATAATTACTCAAACACATTTTATGTTTTGTTTATCATTAGAATGCACAAACTTTGTTTTACACAAAACCTGCTGGGGCCACATTAGCTGTTAGCTGCGCCGAGTGCACCATTAGCTCAGGATCCCATAGCTCTCAGGATGATATGTCGCCATTTAAGAACTACTTAAGTGGAAGACAGGCTGTGCTGCCTTTGACTCTGCTGGTGAGGTCTGACGTGCCCATGTCTCCCATTAACCTTCTCTTCCCTCCTCTCCATTTCCCTCTTCCATCCTCTTCCATCGGTGTGGGTCATCTCACCCCCCCCCCCCCCCCCCCCCCCCCCTTCACAGAATTACAAGTGTGATGTTCCTTATTGACAAGCACAGTTCGACAGCTGTCTTCAGCGAAAGAGCTGGTGAACATGTTTAAAAAATGAAGAAAGCCACAGTCGCACATGCACAGAAACAGAAGGAAGGTGAACGTGTTGATTTGATTTCTGAATGAAATTGGCTGTGGTAATTGCTACCCCTAAGGGAAGTTGTGTTTTGTCTCCCCATTTGCCTTGTCATCTGAAGAAATTAACAGAAAAAAAGTGCCTCTTGTGAAAATGAATTTTTTAACTATTATTCCGACCGTAATAAATATGTGTTTTATACACTCTAAGAGAGAAATGAACCCCCGTAGACTACACTTAGAACTTTTTTTTTTACCCCCCGGCAGTTTTATAATAGCTCATATTTGCTTGTTTTACAAATACTGAATCCTTTTGTATTCTTTGCTTTAATATTCAAATGTTTTGGTTAACATTCTCCTTCACAGGTTACATGGTGAAATATCTTAACACATCTACAAACACATCTTTCATGAATATTTGTTTGTGAATAGACTCATGCCTGATGATAGGGAGGCTTCCATTTCCTTAGGAACTCTTAGCCACTGCTAGGTAGAGTATCACATTTTCAGTCCATTCCGTGAATTGAAAGCCATTCCCTATGGTGAGCGTTAATGATCCTCCACTGTCAACCCTGCTTCTCTGACCTCCTTGCTCACACCTGCTTTGAAGCCATGTTTGAAGTCACGCTATAACAGCATAAATAGTATGTAAATTTAATGCTTATGTCTGCTGTTTACATTTCAAAGGCTCACTTGTGATACCTGCTGGCTGTGTCTGAAAGAAAGACTGATGGCACTTGAAAGAATGTGTAGGCCAAAGGCATTCAATTACTATATTGGGGGAGTACATTTCTCATACAGTGCCCGTGCAGTTGGACTTCCGAGATTCCTTATGGTCTCTTTTTCATGCATATGGAACAGAGTCCTAAATGTAATCTCTTTGTTGTTCATTTGTAATTTCATATGTTGCTTCAGTACTTGCTGTCCTTCTTTCAGTGTGATGACAGTCATAAGGTTGTATGGTTGTGCAGTTTTTTCAATCATCCTTTCTTGACATTCTTCTTGGTTTTCAAAAAATATCAGTCGGTTATGAGCAAGTACTGGTACCGTAATTTCCCAACTAATAGCCACGGTTTATTGATTTTGCTAAATTTCTTCAGCTATGAGGTTAATACACTGGGGCAGTTATATGGTATTATATAATATGGTATTAATATGGCATAAAACACTGTTCTGCAGTTTATGCACAATGTGGCTAATACACAGAAAATGACTGTAGTATTCATATGCCAGCTAGAACTACTTTAATTTTCAAAAGAAGTGTGATGATTAAACAACCTTTATCCATTGCATTCCAAATATGAATGCAACCTCCCCAAAAAATTAAGCCAAAACAAATGAAACCAAAAAGTTGAAGGCTAACCTGCTATTAGAATTGAGGCATTTTCTTTCAATGCAAATATAAGTCTTTGTTGAAAATAGTTGTGGAGCAGTTTGGTGACCTCTTCTAGGTATCCAATCCTTGGCCCTTTATTGGACCCCATCATCCTGAAGTAGATAAAACACTTGCAGTCCACCTGTTATGCAAGTCCCTCATAATAGCACAGTTTTTTTCCCTCTGGTGGTGACGTGTGTTCCCTTTGTGAGACTCTGTGAAATGAGCTCTCTGAGGGCCCTTGCGAGTCACACCTCCAAATGAAACTGTGATGAGATCCAGTTCAATCCTCCAAAGTCCTCCTTACTCTACCCCCTGCTCCAAAATCTACCTCGACTACCTCTCCCTCCACTCTTGAATACATACATATGTATTTATCTTTGTTCCTACAGTGGCTGGAAGTAGTTTGTTTTGTGGATGCCTGGCTTGAATATGATTTGTTCTGCCTAGGGTAGCAAGTTCTCCAGCTTTTTAAGCTGAATGTACTCTGTCTTCTCCCACAGTGTTAGTAGTACATTGCACCCACAGTGGTGTGCAATGTTGTTATAGAAAGATTGAGAAAGAATGTGTTCAAATAAAGCCAGAGCTAGAGAGAGAGAGATAGAGAGAGAGGTGTGTTCATGAAAGTAGAAAGAGGGAAAGAGAGCACATGTGTGTCTCTGAGGGTTCATGTCTGTGTGAAACCCAGGAGACATAACTCATTAGCTTTGCTTACTCAGTACACTAGAATTGTCCGTGTTATCTTGACAGATTCTGTAAGTGATCCTCTGTTATCTATGTGAATAAAATCAGATGAAAGAGGCCGCAAAAAGGAATTACTTGCTGTCAAGTGCTGGTATTTCTCCTTAAGAGGGAACTGGGCAGAGATCAGATGGGAGTCAAATTAGAGAGCAGATATTAGGCGACTCGGAGTTCAATCTGCCCTCGGTTTGGTATGAATTTTTAAAAAAGAAATTTCCATTACCATTTTAAAATGAGAAAATGTATTGCATAAAAGCCAGAAAATATTAGTATTGCACCCAGCTCAAGGCCCGTCATCCAAGAATTATTGTGTGGCGACAAAAGAATCCCAATAAAATGTCTGTACCCTTCAATCTGCAAGAGCAGCATTAAAATTTCTGTCTGTCTTGAGATTATAAGTTTATCATTTTCAGTCAGTCTGTCACTATGTTTTTTTCCTTAAACCACAAAAAGGGACATGGTAATGTCACCATTTTCACTTTTTTTGTATTTCCTCATTTTTATTGCACAACCCCTGTGCATCCGCTTACAGAAGAAATCTATTCACTGTGTTCTTTATGTGGCAAAAGGCTGCTGAAGCCATGTACCCATTCAGATTTGTGTTGCTTTGTGGTGTAATTAAGGAGGTGATAATGTTATCTTGTAGGAGCGTGGTAACGGTGAGATCTTCCTTGCTAAGTGTGCGATCCTTTATGACAGATTTAATTTACCATGACAAATCTATTTGCCGCTGGATGTGGATTGGCACAAAAAGTGCCGAGAGTGCTAGGCTCAAGAGGAACAGGCATTAAGTGAACGACTAGACATGGATTTGGGGCCTGTTTGACTTTGAGTAGGGACATTTATCCCGGGGATTGGCTTGTATCTCCTCTTTTAACTTTGGGCCCTCAAGGTCCCCCGAGTATTATTTTTTTCTGCCGTGATATTGACGAAAGAGAAGCTCAACAGGGTGCTTGAGCCTGATGAAAATGTCAACATTTTCTTTTTTTCATCAGTCTGAATTGGATTTGGTTTTCCTTTCTTTGAATTCCTTTGAGTTCAGTTTTCTTGCTGGCAAGTTGTCAACTGTGGCTGTATTTCTACACATACTTATGTGAAGATGTGCACATATATGCAAATTATTCAGTAAATAGCCACATTATTTACAATATCAGTCAATTGTTACTTTTCATTTCAGTGAATGACTATGTGACAGCATGTCTCAGCTTTGAGTTTTTTTCTCCAGTCTATCTAGCCTCATACTTCAGTGGTCTTTGGATAAACCAGCCACATTATCTGTCCTCTGCTATAGGAATTTGCTTGACTCCCTGTTTGGCTACAATATGTGAGTCATATTGATTTGTTTATAAAGCTGCCTTTGATTTCTGAGTGAGATTATTGGGTATGCTGATGTGACCCCGAGGCTTGGGAGGAGCATACTGTTAGCCGACATCTGAAACAGGCACCTAATGAACAGCTAATCCCAGTGGGGATGCCTTAGCCTTTGAAGGAAATTGACATGCAAGCAAGCTATTTCACTGGGATTTTGATGGGGATGTTTATTCGGGGCACTCACACTGTTCAGGGACACCTGGAGTAATGCATTTTCAGTTAAAGTGCTTACATCTTTCGGATAGTTTCGCCTAGGCTCTCAGTGTGAAATGCATAGCAATTTCCCAACAGCAATGGAAATGAATTTGCTATTTGGTGTAGCTGCAGAAAGCAAATAAATAGCTATTATTCTCAACATCAGGCTGTAATATAGCACATTATGTATTTACCCATGAGGTTGAAAATTATAGTATGTTGAGGACATCCCTTTTACTCAATAACAATATACTGTATAATAACATCTTCATCTGAGTTTTTAAGATAATCTAAAAACGGGTCTTGACTCCACCATGAACAGTATGGAACATTCTCTCTGTGGAGTTCAGTGTTGTGTAAAGGGAAACATTAAGGTTATCATGGGCAGATAGTTGTACAGGTAGAACATCCATTTCATAAATGATATCCAGTGGCCATTTGAAACTTTTGAGTACACTTATATTAATACTTTGAAGGAAAATTCCGGTATTTAGCACTTTGAGTCCCTTTTCTGATTTGTTTTGGATGAACTAGAGTAATGGACACCGAAATTTTGACGATTGGTCCTGTCTCGACTTTTCTGACTTGTTTTGAATCGCTTTCAAAACTGTGCAACTCACCGAGTGGTCAGTGGTGTTCGTTGATTATTAAAATCAAATATATCGGCGCAATGTATGATTTCCAGCCGTCTTATTTGCTATTGTGGAACTATTTTTTCAGACACCTCACAACCGCGTATAAACTTCCGCTCAATATTTGAACCTGAAGCATAGACGGTGGCGCAGTAATATCAACGTTCAATGAGTCTTCCAACAGAAATCATTGGGATTTTACAAAATGCCAAATAAAGCACGACAGAAACTGTATTTCGCTACGCTACTTGTTTTGGAACATCAACAAACACCACTAACCACTCGGTGAGTTGCACAGTTTTGAAAACGAACGTTAAGGGTTGTTTTAGGACATGTTTGAGTATGCCTGTTGGCAGCCACTCTGAGTAGTCAAAGGCGATTCAAAACGAGTCAGAAAAGTCGAGAGAGGACCAATCGTCAAAATTTCGGTGTCCACCACTCTAGTTCATCCAAAACAAACCAGAAAAGGGACTCAAAGTGCTAAATACCAGAATTTTCCTTTAACTAATACTAATTGCTCACATCACATCAGTGAATGGTCAATGTAATCAGGAAGACAAATGACTGAGATGTTTTAATTTTTTAAGTGTCATTCTCATTCACATGTGTAAAGTGCTAAAATCAGTAATCATGTAATTATGTGCCATAATGAAAGCTCAAAGGGAACTTTCATTAATTGGCGACACAATCTTTGCTTTCTTTGCTTGCTGTAACATTGTAATGGCCACATTGTGCTGTCAGTACAACTCAGAGCATATGGGGTTGCATGGAACATAAAGTTCACGCGAACACAGCCGGTGGCGATATATTTTGCGCTGGTGACGTGGCTCTGTAGCGCCGTGTGTTTATTTGCCGACTGAGCTGAGTATGGACATTTACGAGCCCAGCCCCGGTAGCTAACCTGCTGCAGGGGCATATGTTCAGGTGATGAGGTCACCGGACCCATCTGCCTCCCAATGCACCAAAACTAAAGAGATGTGTGTGGCCTCCACCCAACCCCATCCCGCCCGCCCGCCCGCCCATCAAAACAGGTTTACGGTTACTACCTTCATTGGATTTGGCCGCAAAATGATTTTATTTGACGGATCTGACTAAGCTGTCTCAAATGGGTAGACTGAATGTTACACATTCTGCGTGTCGGGGAGTTTTTTGCCCCTTGCCCTCGTCCATTAATTCCGTATAACAGGACACCTCGGCGGCCGTTATCCCTTACTTACATTCCTACATACATTGTCTCGCAACAATGTGTTGTGAGACAATAGAATAGAAGGGGATAGAAGCTGGATCAACTGAATGCCATTTGGTTATGTTACCAGCTGCTTCACCACGGCCACATCAATATGCATACAGTTATTTATGTTTGTGATACCATAAACATGTACCACATATATAGTTGTTTATATGAGAGAGAAGAAGTGAGGTATGTGGCGTGTCTTATTTAACATGAAGTAGCAATCCAACTCGCCTCACAGCCACAGACACAGAAGCTCAGTTGAGTTCTCAGTCATGTGACTCTTGCTCACATCCATCACACTGATGGCATCGCACTATGCTGTGTGTATTATCTGCTTTTAAATTGCCATCACCCCAAGATGGCATGTCTTCATGGTCAGTATCAGTTATGTTGCTTTTGGTGTTACATGAGGAATGAGGGAATACACAGAAGATATTGTCTTGACTTTGGTCCATGATTGGGTACTAGACTGCCATGTCTTTTGTAGCACATGATTATCCCTGTTACTGTATATGTCTGTTGAATGAATTCAAAGACAACATATTTTGCTATAAAAAATAAATCTGCAGTCCTGGGTAAGGCTTGTGATCTAAAGTCCAGTTGGTGATGTTATGTTCATTTAATGACACCCACTTCTTCTCACGTCTTTGTTCATTCTTTCACAATTGCTATCCATTGCTAAATTAATTTGAAACGGTTGGCAGAAACCATGTGAAAGTGAAAAGTTTCACTCTGTCTTCAAGGTCTTTAAGTATTATAGTTTATGGTTTAGTTCACTATGATAGTAGCAGGCACATCAGGTCACAGAAGTATGAAATTGAGATACTGCAATAATATGTTGTGTCCAGTAAAATCTATTGGGTTTGGCTCAAGGCATTCAGAATTTTAGAATTAGAACATGATTTAAAATGAGAATTTGCCACAATCCATCTATACATGTGATCAGCAGAATCTCTCATCCAAAAAGGTAATTGGTGCTTACAAGTTAGACTAAAGTCCATGTAACATGTCCATATCATCAACTGCCATTTGCAGGACATTAGCTGGGCTAGTGTTTTATAGCCGTATTGCACTGACTTTTGGATTGTCATTTTTGTGGACAGTTGCTTCAGGGCCATGTCAAAAAAGGATACCGGTAATCAATTTAGCTGTCTACTATCTGAGTATTGACATAAAGAAGATGACAGAATTCATGGGGGAGAGTGAAGGTTTGTAGTGTCTCTATTAAATTAGTTTTTCAGCTAGTTCAAAATCTCCAGTTGACACATTGACCAAATTATATCAGGGAGCAAAATGTATCTTACACAATGGCAGGTGACCTTTTTCTGAATTACAACAATTCAGTGCCATAATAGATTGAGCCAAGAATATGACAATGGGTTGGGACTAAAAGACATTAAATTGGCCCAGCGAAGCATTATCCTTGCAATATCTATTAAGAATCTGGACTTGGGCCTTTCAACGATGACTCAGTCTATTCAAACGTCCAACTAAACGTCCACTTTTTTTCTGCTCTTTTTCTCTCTCTCACTCACCCCCCTCTTTCGTGTAATAGTCTGTGAAGGACATGCATTCAGCACATCTAGGGCTTGCAGGAGAACAATGGCGGGGACCTTTTACATTCTGGTGCGATCCTCCAGTTTCTCCGCCAATGCTGTTTCATCTCTCAGCGCCAGCGGTTTTGATCTTGCTCATCAGACTCCTCTTCCACAGCCTGTCCTCCCTCTCTACTGCCCCTCAGAAAGAAAAAACACTGCACAGACACGGGCCTGCACATAGATGAGGGGGGGGGGGGGGTTATGTGATGGAGGAGAGAGAGGGAAGTAGTGGGGTGGGGGGATAGGGTGGGTAGAAAAGTAAGAAAAGGGCATGAAAGATAGATGCATAGAAAGGTAACAGTGAAAATGGAGAAAGAGAGAGAGCGAGAAAAAAAAGACAAGATATGCATGTAAAGGGGCTGAGAGGAGAAGAGAGAGAGAGAATAGAGCAGATGAGGAGAGACAGTAAAAGAGAAAGAGAGGGGCACAGATAGAAATTGAGGGAGATGGAGAGATGATGTGGCGTATTGGGAAGATGGCTGTATAATCACACGTTCGTTCCCAGGAAACAGGGGTGTTAAATCAAGCTCAGGTGGCTGATGAGGGAGGAGAATCTCAATCCTGTCTCTCTCTCCCCTCTCACATACTCTCTCTCTCTTCCTCTCTGCCCCCTCACTCACACTCTGTCTTTCCCCCTCATTCTCTATCCTCTCTCTTTTTGTGTCTTGCCCCCTTTCTTTTTCTCTCTCAGCTACTCTCTCTTCTCTTTCTTTCTCTCGCTCTCTCTCACACACACTCTCTCCATCTCACGTGCACGGCAGGGGCCATTCTGAGCTGCAGGATGCCCAGTCACCATCGTCGGCCGAAACGTTGAGATTGATGAGCAAGGGAACAGAAGGAAAAAAGGGGCCTCTTTCATTCCCCCATCCCACAGAATATTACGCTCAGGGGGGGTCGAGGGGGTGGCAAGCTATTTTTGGTCCATCAGCTGTGTCATTTTTATGTTTTATTTTCTTGGTTTTCCAAAAGGCCATTCGGACAGATGGGCAGGTTTTTTTTTTTTTTATCACTTCTCGTACCGCAGCACACCTCGGAGGTCCGTTCAACTTTTTTGTCATTGACTCTCTACAAAGCATTAGCCTAATAAAAAAAAACATGGTTGGCAGATATACAGTGAAATATGACACTGCGTTATAATTAGAGCAATTTTCCCAGCTGTAAAGGGCCCTGAATGTATTCCTTTTACCGTGCGTAACAGCAGAGAAATGTTATGCATGTAGGTCATGTTCCCGTCTGCCTTAATCAGTGGCTATATATAATCTGCTTCAGAGCAGCGTTTAGTGTGCTCTCCTGTGCACTAATCTATAATTCGGAGACATAAAAGATGGGAACAAAGGCCAGCGAGTTTGCCAGGAGCTCTCCACTCCGCGTGAATGTGGGCCCTCTACTGTTATTAGGGGTCAAGTAATTACATTGGGAAGAACAGAGTCGGACAGAAATGGTTTAGAGGATGGAGTGCGGGGGTCTTCAATCAGTGGAGGCTGAGTAGGAGGCAGCGCAGACAAGATGCACACACACATACTCACTGGGCAACACACACAGAGACATGCAGTATAAACACAGGAAAAGGTCAGGGCGCACACTCACAGATACGTACGCACGGACATGTAAACGCTCAACAATTCCAGTGCATTCACACAGAAACGCACACAGACTTACATTAATCATATGAGAATACCAGTACACAAAGTCAAATATAGAAATACACCAACACAGTCAAAGAGAACCAGTATGAAACATGTATGCACACAGTCACACACACAGACGGACAAACAACCAGATTTGTCATATATATACACACAGACATACAGCACGCAAACAGCTCAGCTTTCAAACACATGCAGACTTTCACAGAGAAACCCCTTCAGACACACACTCGGAGAAGAACATAGAGAAAAACATCCAAAACAACCGCACTTTTATACACACAAACATGCAGCACACAATAGAACATATAGAATATAACTCACACATAGAGGCAGACTTATAAACACTAAGAGTCACACAAACATAGAGAAACACACAAACACATACCAACATACAGTAGAGGGGACTAGACTTGAATATGTAGTCATGTGCACATGCCAAGAAGCACACACATACAAAGGCAAAAATAATTCGACTCAAGTACAGACTGATGCACAAACATACTACACACACATGCCCAACCAGATTTGCACATACACACCCATAGGCATGCAAACAAGCATACACAATGCATGCACAAACAGATGCAAAGACACACACACACAAGAGCCTCACTTTATTTCTGACTTGCCACAAACTCTAATTCCTAAGCCACATAGGTGTATAGTGATTAGAGCGCTATCTCATCCGAGCAGATAACACCGGCGCGCTGTTTCTACTTCTCTGTGTCCATTCCACGAGTTTTCTGTCTCGCGTGTGGTTTCTGGAGGGGACATGGACAGGGATGGGAGAGAGAGAAAGAGAGAGGGGAGAGAAAAATAAGGGGCAAACATGTAAAGGAGGTTAATTGAATTTGGGCGACCGTTGCTCCCCGTCTCGGGCGCTGATCTGAGCGGGGATGACAGATTGTGGCTGGAGGGAAGAGAGACGCAGCAGACCGCCAGTTGGCCAAGAGGGCAGCCAGGGAGGGAGCAGCAGGCCTGGGGTAGGGGAGATGTGGAGGGGGAGGGGGTGACAAGCAAAGAGAGAGCAGGTATAGGGATGGTGGGAGATGGACGATGTGGAGTTGGGGGGGGGGGAGATGGAGGGATGTGGGGTTGGGGGAGGAGGTGTGCTAGTGACTGGGCAAAAAAGTAGAAAGAGAGAGGGGAGAGAGATGTGGTAAGGGTAAGGAGGGGGTCGGGTGGAGGCGGAGGTGGTGATGGTGCTGGTGGTACTAAAGACAGTAGAGAGAGAGATGATGTTTGGGAGATGAAAGTGGGGTGGGGGGGGGACGGAGGATGGGAAGTAGAAGGGAACCACACAGAGAGGAGGGGGAGCGATGATGGTAGGAGGATGACGGGGGGTGGGATGGAGGGTGGGTGGGGGCAAAGAAAGTTGGAGGGCTGGAGAAGGGAGGAGGAGACAGAGGCGGTGGTGGTGGTGAATCATTCTTTGTGACTCGTCTCTATCTCAGTCCCCCAGTCTCACAGCAGCATGACACTGTCGGTGTGTGTCAAGGTGGCACCGCAGCAGGAAATAATCACATCGAAATCATACAGCTCTGTGTTATTAATGCAGCAGTGGTGCAGATTGCTTCCTGTCAACAGAGTTAAAGAACCTTATGTGCTCTGTTTAGAAGATGCAGGCATTAGGATCCCAATGATGTGAATCAGTATATCATCATTTACTTATTCTACAGTGCTAGACTAAGACTAAGTACTAGACTTAATTTTCCCTATACCCTCTTCCAAAAAAGCCTCATATGTAAATAATTTAGCTTGCACACAAAATTTGAAAGTGCTCGAGCGTTTTATAAGAACAAAGGAGACTTGGTCCGCATCAGTTGGAGGGGGGCTCAAATAAACCAATCCTCTCTGGGAACCTTTGGCTTCAATTGGAATTAATGGCGCATTTTAGCACCCCTACAGGCTTCCGGATCAGAATGAGCAAGCTTGTAGGAAATTAAAAATATCCACCTTATCAGAGTGCGAACTTGGAGCCAATTTCCCAACACAGGCATCTTTAATGGGAACCTTTCTAATGATAGCGGAGGAATTTAATTTAGCTCTGTCAGAGGTTCATTTACCGCCTAAACTCATTTAAAAAGAATTATACTTACAGGGCCGTGCCCATGTCTGAAATGTTAAATGACCTGCACGCTCAGCTAGCTGATTTGGACTCACCTCAGGGGGTGTGTTCTAAGTCAGAGCCGTTACCTTGTAGCCGAGTATAAACAAAACTGAGTTTGTTCACTGTAGATGCCCATTTAGATATTTTAGTGAGTATATGCCCCTTTTAGAAGTAAATAGGGTTCCATTTAACCCTTATTGTAGAGTAGGGGAATCTCATTACCTGGATACATGCATAGTCATTTGATTTGTTCCTGTTGAGGGTACAGAGTTCTTGCCTCAGAGATGTCTCCAACAGATTGTGACAACCTGGAACACTGCAATGTGGAACACTGCAATGTGAGTGAGCTGCTTGTTGGAACAGTGCAAGTAAACATGGAGAGTGCTTCTGCAGAGAAGTTCATTTATCCAGGCTGTAGCCCTCGGTAAACAAAACAGGGATGCAGAAGAGGAGACAGGCAGAATGTACCCAGGCAGCTAAGCTTGGCTGTTTTGTTTGTGCAGGCACACACACACACAGACACACACATGCACCCAAATACACACACACACTCTCACACACACACACACACACACACACACATACACACACACACACACACACACACACACTAAAAGAGAACCACAGAGACACACACATACACAAATAATACTAATAGGTGAAGTGATGACAACCCTAGTGACAAGACAGATTTGGGGTCTCTAATTAAATACACCGGTTTAACACACATACATTAGCATGCACACACACACACACACACTTTGGTGACTATTTGCTTTTGTACAGCTTCAACCACATGTCCCCTGCAGCCAAAATAGCCAATGGGTTTGCACTGTAGGCTAACATAGTTACATCATGTAAGCAGTGTAGTGTAGATCAGTGTTTCCCAACCTTCTTTCTCTCGCGGTACACTATTTACACCCCCATGACAATAAACATATAAAAGTCTAAACATTACAAGTGTTGTTTATTGCCCTCCCATACCTTTGTTGTCTCTCCCTCCACTGCAGCTAAATGTAAACCTTAGCTGAAATTACTTTTCTACAACATCACCGGAACTGCTCTTAGGTGCACTATTGAGGAGGCAGAAGAAAAAAAGAAACAAAAGATAGAAAGAGGTGAAAAAAATGAAAGATAGAAAGAGGTGAAAGAAAGAAAGAATGAAAAGGAAGTAAGAAAAAAAGACAGATAGAAAGAACAAATGAAAGAATGATGTGAAGGACAGAAGTGTAGAAATAATTACATGTTAATTATTAAACAGCTGTTAAAAACAGCTTAGCAAATAAAATGACTTCATCTCATTCATACGTAAATACTGGATTGGAGCCCAATTGAATATTTATGTGGAGATAAAATCAAACAGTAAGCATATGCCCACTCATGTAAGACGTGCATATAAGCCATGGTGACATAAGGAGCTAGCCTTTAAAAAGCATGAATGTGCAATGCATGTATACACTCCTCCATTCTATGTTAAGTCTAAATTAATTCCTCCTTGTTCTTCTGTTTCCTATTGAACCCGACAAATCTAATTTCACTTGTGTATGAATCAGTGATTTTAAAGTGCTCCTTAATGTAGATTCAGGTATTCACTTTATTTTTCGGTGTAGACATCCATACATGTTGACATCTTACATCTGACATTGTCCACAGAAGACAGTCTACATAAAGTTCTTCAACTACAAATGAACATGATCTAGCTTACCCTTCGCACATAGATTAGGGACAGATTTTGCATTGCTTTCCTTCATGTTCAGTAACATCACAAATGCCATCTCATATGCATGATGTTCATTACAAAATCATCTCACCCCTGGAATTGGCACCTTCTATTGAAGTCGGCTTTTTGAGTATGAGAAAGAGAAATGCCTTCAGAAAAGATAGTGAATACACGAACACGTTTACTGAACAAAGGAAAATACACATGCACGCATTCACACGCACATACATACACACACACACACACACACACTTTCTTCAAAGGAGCCTCCAACAACAAATGTGCTGTATCTTCTTGCTGTGCATAATTTCCCTGTTAGTACCAAAGGCAACTGGCAGAGAAATAGTCATGTGATGCTGCCGGGAGCAATAACAATATTTGTGTGCCTCTTGCTCAGTCTTGTTTGTGTGTTTACCACCGACCCTGATTGAACACTGGTACATATGCCTACCTTGTGATATTATAAGCACACATGTTTATTTATTGTTGGCTGATGTGATTCTATTACTGTCATAAATGCAGCTTGGCAAAGTCATAAGTCATCATCTTCAGCCGCATTTGCCGCAAATAGCAATTTGCATTTGTAATACGAATAGTGTGCAAGCGCATTCCATTTTCGGAATGTGACGGCTGCGGTCGTCGGGGCAAGAAAGCAAACTGGCATTGTGAACGTTGCTCCTGATGTTCGCCTGTGCGATTATGTTGTAGAACCTTCTACCCTGCCACGTTAGATGACCGTCTGATTGGATTAGAGAGTGCCAGGCAAATTGCCATTATTTTGCAAGCTGACACACTCAAGGCTCACAGTCACTCATTAAAATTCATAGGCCCGATAATAAATGGCTATCACAAATTATACCCTCTGTCAGCTGGCAGTGTGCGTGTTCTTGAAATTCTTGGAGATGGCAGCACCTAATAATTCTTTTTGGGACCCAACGCCTGCTACCAAATTAACCCATGGCCATTGTGATTTAAGCGTTGGAACTTGCATTGAGTTATGACAGACTACCGCTTTGGTCCACCTCTGGCAGTGGTCTCAAAAATAAAGTGAGGTGAGCAGGTCAGGCTTGAGCTTTGTAGAGGTGTACACTGAAAAATGTCAGTAATTGTTTTAAATTTGGCACACTGTGTGTGTTGAGTCAAAGTGTTAATGCTTCTTTACTTCTTATTAGAGTATTTGTTTTACTTAGAGTAAAGTCACTAAAGTTGTGGGTTCAATTCCCAGCTTCTACCATTGTGCCCTTGAGCAAAGCACTTACAGTAATTTCCTGTGTATTAGCCGCATTGTGTATAAACCGCAGTGTTTTATGCAAGTAAAAAAAACAAAGATATTAATACCATATTAACTGCCCCGTTTATTAACCTCATACTGTAGCTAAAGAAATTTAGCAAAATCAATGTATAAACCTTGGCTAATAGTTGGGAAATTACGGTAACGGTAAGTTATGGTAAGTTGCTCCAGGGACATTGTAATCCCCTGTCATTTAATTGACATAAGTCACTTTGCACACAAAAGTGTCTGCTAAATACTGTAAGTAAATGTAAATGAGTAAATGTAAATGTAATGGAATCGCATGCCAGCTACAGGTACCATTGAAAGTACAGATGTTATCAATATAGTTATCAGCCCACTGCCACACAGGACTTTTGGAAAGTTAAAAGGCCATTAGTCATCAACAATTTAATAAATGACCCAGATGGCTTGTGAACTGTATTATTGAGATTTGGTAGCCTCGTTGACACCAGAATGCATATCTCACTTGAGATTGAGAGTGGATATGGAAAGGTTTCATTGACTTATGACTTCCAGGGGCAGTCAACCAGCAGTGAAATTAAACTCTTACCAACTTGTTTTAGAAGTACAGCTATCAAATATCTCTTGTTATGAAGGTTTTAAATGCAGTTGTCACGTCCATACATGTCCATATCTGTTTAAGCCTGTCGCCATCAGTGCAGCCATTGGTTGTGTTGAATGCATTTCTCTCCGTTATCATATAAAGCAGGGGTCTCAAACACCCGGCCCGCGTCCGGCCTAATTCCGGCCCGCGACGTATGTCAAAATAATAATGTAATCCGGCCGGCCCTTGAGACTATTTTTAATTGCAACAAACAACGATACTGATTAAAATAGACGATAGTTCCAAGTACAGTGACAAATCTCATTTGTACTCTGCTCCACTATGTGCTAGACATCCAGAGTTTTCAGGAAATACTTGTATTACATGTGAGAAACACAAAGACGTGCATTTGTAATGATGCGGAAGTGATGCAGGCCATAGTGTTGCATAAATTGAAGCAGAAATAGGCCTACACCAAATGTTGAAAAACGTTTACGTGTGATGAAGTCTTAGGTAGGCTATGTTATTCACCTATTCTAAATCTGAAGGAGAATATCCCTTTGGAGATTATGATCGATCGTCTATTGAATGGAGGTGCGTCTGCGTGTATAGACTATGTCCACTAAGCATACCATGCTTATTTCGACCCTCTGCCCAACATAGCTTGGAGGTTGCAGTGGTAATCGTGATGATAGAGTCCGTAACGTGACGTGGTACAGACAGCAGGGCTAGTAGAAATAGGGCTCTAAACTACAAAGTCACCCGCAATATGATGCGAACTTCTGAGTACTCAGATTACCCGCTATAGGAACTGATTTGACCAGAATACTTTATTGTAGGCCTTGTGGTTTAAAAACCATATACATCTTAGGTGCTGGTATACATCTTAGGTGTTTTCCTGTTAATTTGTTATGTGGGTAATATGAAAAAAGGAAAGTAAACCTGCTCAAATATGTTCATCCAGTATTTACTGAAAGGTGCATAATTTGAGGTGCTTGCCATCCAGTGGCAAATTAGATGGGTACATTTACAAAGATTTTTACATTTACAGTAGGACTTTATCTCTGACCATTTTAAAGCCATGGCCTTTTGAAATTTTGATATAAAAATGCAATGATGTTGCTTTCTTAACCCTGACGCCTATAGTTTGCCAGGTTTAAAAAAGTTATGAGAGGAAAATATTTTTATTTGGTGTTAAACACACACATACCTGTTTTTATGCTTTTCATTTGTTTTATAATTTGTATTAATATTTATTTTATCATTATTTTATTTATAAGCTAAGGTTGCTAGTACAGGTGTCTAAAACTAGATAAAAACACTTGCACTTTCTGTTTGCAGTTTTGTGTGGTATTTGAAAAAAAGAACATTGCATTTTCAGAAATTGCCGGCTCTCCAATAAGACGTTGGCAGAATTGGCCCCCAGCTCATTTGAGTTTGAGACCCCTGATATAAAGGCTGCCCCATGCCAGATAAGTGATTGTGATTGGTGCCTGGGTTTTTGGAACATTGGAAATGGCCCTTAATGGCCTCCTTGCCAGACTGACCTGCAGAGCGAATTCAAATATAGCGAGCGAATTCGCTAGCAAGTTCGTCTGGGTTCTCCCAGGCTAGAGATGTGTTGCTTCCAGGCTTTATTCTATGTTTTTAATTCCACTGAGTATTGGTTTCAGTCAGACTATATTAGACAAGTATGATTGTGTCAAATTGTCATCATTAAGGTAACACAATGTAATTCTTTTACCTTAAAATAATCACTTCAGACTTATTTTGATGCTACATTGCTACACTATGATATGCAGAATGACATCCATGAAATTGTCAATGCGTACTCGGAACACTTGATATTGCACTATGCAACGTATTGCATTGCAACTATGTAAGGTAGGGCTGCACAATTAATCGAATTTTAATCACGATCACGATTTTGGCTTCCCACGATCAAATTTGCGCGATCGAGCGATATTTCAAATGCGTGCTCTACCCATAGAACCAACATGGCAACCCATAGAACACTCCGCTACAAAACAAATCAAGCGCTGTCTGACCTGTCTGACCATGTGCCTGCATGCAGCCTACCAATGACAGCTGTTCCCTGCACTGCTCAGCCTGATGCACTGTGGACTAGTGACATTATGTTAACTATTAGTAGGCTAGTTAGACTATACAATAAACGACGATCAAAAATCAAATGTGTGGCACAGCAGAAGGCCAAGAGCTTGTCCCTCGAAGTGGATCATCCATTGTTCGAAAATATTTCGGATTTCAGGCAAGTTAAGTTAACCAAAAATATAAGCAAAGCAGGGCTCTCAACTCATGCCGTGAAACACATCACATGACGTAAACCACACATGCCTTTTTTATCATGTTAACTTTTAGTCCTTGTTTGCTTCCTCCGATAGCCTATACTGTAATAAGAGTTGAGCTAACGACGGGATCCGTGAATTTTATTCATGTATTTTATAAGCTACATGTGCAACCTACAATGCATATGCGTTTCAAGACACAGCCTACTCAAAACGAGTGAACAATAATGAAAATGTAGCCTACACGTCAGTGTTTTACATATCAGCGAATGACTAAACCAGGGGTGTCCAAACTGCGGCCAGCCATGCACTTTAATCCGGCCCACCAAGCATTTATTAGTTTATCATAGGCCGCTCGCTATTTTTTTTCCAGCGATAGACGACGTTGTGGTTAACTTTAGGCCACTGCAAACTGCTTTACACTCTTCTTAGAGAGCGTTTACCATGTCAATGTCAAAACAGCTTGTTACATTGAGATACATAGTATCTCCATTGCAGCAGATCTAACTACATTATGCTAGTCCGTTTAATTGGGGACGCATTTGAGCGTGGGAGAGAGGGCGATGGCAACAGTAGTTCCCACTACTGACCATTTATAAACCGTGAGAGGGCACAGCCATAGGCACAGCACTAGCCATAGGCTATATTTGAGTGGAGCTGGCAAAGAGTCTTAAAGTGACAGTGCACCATTTATACATGAATTAAACAGCATCAAATCAACAGTATTTCTTAAGAAATTAATTTTCTACAACAAAATTATTTTGTCATTTAAATAATACAAAACATTATTATTATTATTTGTGTGTGGCCCGCTGGCCAATTTTCAAAACCCAATGTGGCCCTTCAGTCAAAAAGTTTGGACACCCCTGGACTAACGATTACAGTAAACTCATGAACACGAAGCAGAGCTTAAGTGGCTAATGGGGAGCGTTAGGAGGATTCCCGGTGGGCGTTTTCCCAAATATTAACAAAGTAGCACGCACAAAACATTTGTTTGAAAGTTGTTTGGAAGTTTGGAAGTCACAGTCAAATCTATATTTGCAGTAATTTAGTGGAGTAAATGTGAGGGGAAGAATTTGGGTGAGCCAGATAGCAAGTCCAATATGTTTAGGGAAAAAATATTTTTTGTCACTAAAATTAATTAATAATCGTGATAAATAATCGTGATCTCAATATTGATCAAAATAATCGTGGTTATCATTTTGGTCATAATCGTGCAGCCCTAATGTAAGGTTGATTAGGTAGGATCATGACCCATTAACTAAATGACTAAATAAGTATAAAGAAATTCTGGCATACCATCTCTTCAGTCAACCTACTACAACCTACTTGCTTTGACCAATTTGTTTTCCACATGGAAGCTATGCAGACAATGGAGTTATACATAACTGCTCTGAAATGTTAAGGCTAAGTGTGTGTGTATTTCAGGGTCGGGTTAGCTATGAGAGATTAGATGGACCACAATTGCACCTCTAACAGGGAGAGACACACTACTGAAAGCTTAATCCGTGTCTGGGACATCAGCCCATAATGCCCACACTGCTGCGCTGCACCTTTGATCCACTTCCTCCCTGGCATTTCCTGTTGGTCAAGAACGTCTGGTTGTCATGCACTGTGCTCCTGTTGCGTGAGCAAAACACTGGCAGGCTCACACACACCAAAGTGGAGAGTGAACGAAGCAATCAGAATGAGGTTAAAGACTGCGGTCCCATCTGGAGAGAGAGAGAGTGTTGTTTTGTCTGCACTGTTTACTCTTCACAGCGTAGCACGGGTCAGGTGAAGAAAAATTACAATGCTCCGCTCAAGCTCCCAATCGTAATGTTTCCCGAAGACAGTGTAAACTCTCCCTCTCCCTCCAGCTCTTGCTTGTGCGAATAAATGCAAGCTGACAAACTGTTGTGCTGTTTAGTGCCCATGATAGTGTCTAGTGGCTGTGATGTTTCTTGTTATTTAAACCTCAAGCTCATCTCCCTTTTTTACCACAAGTGACCCCCAGGCTCTTTGCCAGTGTGGCAGACTTGGATGGCTTATCTTCTCCTCACGGACCGAATCAATCTTGTGTTGACAGAATTCAACATTTAGCTCCTGTTACAGATTTGACTCTTATTCTCCCTGGCATTTCTTATGACCTAATAAGACTACAAAGCCCAGGGGACATTATTAGCTGCCTGGGAAAACCACATGTGCCACTCATGTTTTCCTTTTTTTTTTTTTGGTTATTGTTGTTCTTCCTCGGCCCCGCTCTTCATCGCTGAAGTGCCCCAGAACTTTTCCTAAAGTTGATTAATGTTTTTTTTAAAAGAGAACGGAACAAATAATAACAGAAAATGCATTATTATGCCAGGCTCTGTTTGCCAGTGCCACCACTGCCAAAAGGGGCTCATTTAAATGATGGAGGAGAAGCTCATAAATGCCACGGGTACAGCACTCCTGGAGACAGCATCAGTCATCTCAAAAATATGGGCCACAGCTATATCTCTGGGATCTCTCCGTATCTTAGGCAGCATTATGCAATATAAGTAATTGCATAGTAAAGTGGATAGTTTTCATTACATTGAAAGTCTAGTGTTATTATGTCAGGTTTACACAGGACATTATATGAACATTTTTGTACTATTGGGTAAGGGGGGGTTTATGCAATGATCAGATCTCTACCTACAGTCGTGGCTGAAAAAAGTAAAAGCCTACATTTTTCTATGAAATAATTCAAAACTGCTAAAAGGTAATCAGCATTCATCATTGTTTATTTTTTGTTTAATGCAATCATTCAATTACATTTTTGACTCTTCATTCATTTTTTAAAAATAAAGTATAATGAAAATGGCATTGATAATAGTGTGTTGCACAATTTTTAATCACACTTTCTGAAGCTCTGAATATGACCCGGGTTCCTACAGGTCATGGAATTTCTGGAATATAATGGAATTTTAGAAAGTCTATTCTAGACATGGAAAGTCAGGGAATTTTAGCATTTTTGGGGCAAAGTCATGGAATAGCAGGGAATTTTGTTGTAGCAGTTTAGCATTTTCTTGCCAAAATACATTAATACAAATATATTTCTACACAGAATTTGTGTATATCTGCTTATTAGCTTAACTGCTTGCTTGAGTAGCCCAACTGTGTTTATTCATTGCCCATTTATTCATCTCCCGCTCTAAACTGACTCGTGACTGCTACACGGGTGCTCTGAAATCATCGGTCGGTATTTTGTACCATTCATTATATCGTAAGTCATGGAAATTCAGGTTTTTGAAAAGTCATGGAATTTTACATTTGACTTAGATCGGGAACCCTGGATGACCCTTCTGGATTTGTCAACAGGTACAGTAGTTTTGCCCACTCTTCCTGAGCAAACTGCTCCAGCCATCTCAGGTTTGAAAGGTGACCTCCGCAGACTGCATGTTTCAGCTCTTTCCAGAAATGCTCAATTTAAGGCTGAACACATAGAAGGCCACTTCTAAATAGTCCATTGTTTGTTCTCAAGTTCAAGTTTGGTTTATTGTCATACATGTATGTATTTAGTAGGCCTACAATGAACTATTCTTGGATGCTTTTAGCTTTGTGTTTTGGATAATTATCTTGTTGGAAGACCCATGATCTGTAACTGAGACTGAGGATGCCTTCTAGTCTTAAGATTTCATTGTGTCCTGTGTAATGGTGCCACTGTGTAAACCTCCCTCCTGACGCCTTGAGTCCTGCCAGTAACAGGTGCTGCTGTCTGTGGGTTTGAGTCCAGGCTAGATCAAGTAATAGATAAATGCATCTATAATACTAATTAAGGTGAAACCGTTGGTTTTAAACTGTAATCCAATCATTTATCTTTCTGTCAGGGGAACCAATACATTTGTCTAGGTCAGAATACTTCCTTTCTTTGCTTTACTCTATTCCATACCAGAGGCATGCAGCTACCTGAGATGATTGCTTTGAAACCAACAAGATCAGCCAGGACTGCACATATTCTGTATATCAAAAACAAACCAGTTGACCTCTCACCTAGCCAGAGATCACACTCTACTGTAGTATGACATGTTTACATGTGAAGTAATGGGTGGTTTTACATATGCAACAACCTGACTGTGCCATGTAAATGCACCGTGTAATGTATGCAGACAGATCAGAGGCTAAAGAGCTCAAAGTATCAGAGGTCTGTGCTGAAACAAGATAAACTGACGTGGCGCTCAGACTCCGGCTTGGCAAGGGTGCAGTGGAATAATAATGTTCACCCAGTCATCCAGATGGCATGGGATAGAGTCACTGTGGTGCGAGCAGCGGGTTCCTCTGACTGTTGCACAGGCGTGGCTTGACCCGCCTAGAAAGCTGCCGAACCGCTCTAGGCTGCTGGCAGCTTCCTCTGTAATGGTAATGCTCATGGTCAGGCTGAGAATTTCAAGTAATGAGCCATTTCTGTGATCTCCCTGAAAAAAGTAATGTTGAAGGGAAGGATATTTCTCGCCAAAGAGCTCTAAGAAGGTCGAATTTGAACACTGTTCCCAGTTTTGACTTATTTGCATCCTCTGGTGTGGGGCATGCTACTGTGCCAGTTTTAATTATGCATTAGCCAGATAACTTCATCAGGTTACACATAGATTTAAAGTACAGTAAGTTAATATTCCAGCAATATGAATTAACAGACACAAGTGGTTTTATATGGATGTGTTAGGATATTAATACGACAAATAAGAACATCATGGCCTCTACATTCTTCACAAACTGAATAATTATGTGTGAATATGTCATCAGTATCTAAATGAGAGCTACCAATTATATAAATACATCACTGGTTTTGAAGCATAGTGATTTCCACCATCATACTGTACTGTTTCTCATCCCATTGAATAAACAGAATAATTCTGATTCTCTAGTTCAAGGTTTCTTACAGTAGGGAGTAATCATTTGGAAGGCTGGAGACTGTCATGGCTGTTAAAGGAAGGCCTGTGTACTGAGGGAGATGGGTGTGGGGGACAAGTTTTGTGAAGATGAGAATGATGATTTCGACAATTGTGCAGCAATACATCTTAGAACTCATACACCTGACGTGAATAGGAGTCTAATAGCCAAACTCCTCTGAATAGCCAAACTCTTCTGAAAACAATTCAGAATGAAAATGTCTCTCCTTAAACCTAATGACACTTTTGAAGCTAAAGTGCCAAAGATGGAATCAATTGTTTGCGAGCCAACCGCCTCATCCTGAGGGCTGGGGAAGAGCCGTCTAGCATGCCCTGCAGATGCTGCTCAGTCACGGGTGCCATGGCTCTTGACAGGGCTGTTGTAATCAGGCTTCGCGGACCCACAAGAGCAAGATTGATGAAAAGGAGTGCTGCAGATGGCACGCTGGTATTTGCAGGCAATTAGGTCTGTTAATCACAGCCCATTTATGCAGATGAGTAAATTCAATCAAACGCCCATCTGTAATGGTTGACACACAACAGTAATGTCAAAATAAGCCACATTAAGTTCTGGCACCTACGTCCCGCTGATGAATGACTCACCACACAAACCCACAAGGAAAACATGCGGTGAGATCTGACATCAGGAGACAAGTGATGGGGAGACATAGATAAAAATAGACTGAGGGTCAGATATACTAACTAACATGCACATTTTAGGCATTCCACTTTCAACACTTCTATGCTAACTTTTCATCCCATTCAATCCTTTGCCTCTGGCCAATGGCACTAGCCAATTAGCCCTTCCCATTTTACCATTAAGAAATGCTTACGCATATGTTGATGAACTTCATTATAGTGATTGGTGTAAATAGTTCATCATCTTTCATAACATTACTGGTTTTCTTGTGCAAAGGTCAAAAAACGCATACTGAGAACATAATGCAAGAATCACAAGGGTACCTGTTATTATGACATCACAACTTCTGGTACATCTATTCAATACTTTCTTTTTCTTCACCTAATTAATGTCCCTGGTGAGTTGTGACATTATTGACAGAGCAGCTCTGTCTGGCACCCTGGCAATATATGAAGAGAGAAAAACTTTACAGTGAGCTTTCTGTGAACTAGCCAATACTTTTTTTGCTGCGTTCTCGCAGATCTGCCCCTGAGTATCTTTTCTTCTGGCAAAATGGGAGGGCTTCTATTAGTGCAGGGATTGAAATAAGGAAAACCAATGAGCAGACATTGTGTGGAAAGTTACTGTTAGAGACAAGTGAAGCATCCCTTGGATGGAATGTTTTAATGACCTAGTATTTGTCTGTTACTCTGATTGACCATTTAAACGGTTGGATTGGACCATACTCATTAAGACAGTGCATGGGCAGTAGTTTTTGCCATACCCAAACTGCACCAGTTGATGTCACTTTGTTCCCAAATTAAAATTTACACTTGTTATTATCCACAAATAGACCCTTACCTGTTACAGTTGTTAGACCAGATTTTCCCTTTAAGTTGTTACGTAAACCCACATGTTCAAAGAAAAGAAAGAAAGACAATTTCCCAATAAGTATTCCAGAGACGAGTGGAAATCAATATTATAAGGAGAAATTCTACCTCAAATTTTCAACCTGACTTTTTTTTTTGGCATGTAGCTCTTCTGACAATTATTCAATTGCATTTTATTTCACTCTGACTGTTTTCTTTTGTTCATTACGCCAGGATCACAAATGTGGCAGTTCTTCTTCAAAATCGATCTGTGATCTGTGATCTGTGATATTTCCTGTTAGACACTTGGCATTTCATACACTTCGTGTTACTCACATTACCCAGAACAATGCAGAAATCTCACTCTGAATGAAGAATGACGCATCAACTACGACCAGACAAAGGTAGCAGCCATAAAACGTCAACCTGACGTAGTTGGGATCCACTGTCACTGACCGTGGGAGCATCTTTTAAAGTGAGAAACTTAATTGAAAGGAGATCATTAGCCATGATGTCCAGGTTGATGTGTTCTAATCACCATTCTGTGAGTAAATGTTTTTAGAGTAATTAAGGCTTACGGTAGTCATTTCCCCAAGTTATGTATGTCTGTTATGAGATTTGGATTAAATTCAAATTCTCAGTTTCTGTCAATTCAGTATTACCGATCGATATCTGGAGACTACACAGTTTGCCCCAGGTATATTAAAGGTGCTCTAAGCGATGCTGGGTAACGTCACTTCTGTTGACTTTCAAACAAAACAGAGAGCTAGCTCGCTACTTACTCCCCCTCCCGTGCAATTGAAACTCTCCTAACGCATCTCGTCTGTGAATTGCTGGAACAGTTTGTTATGTTTTTATGGGCTTTGTGTCTCATGGCATGTTTGGTAAGAGATGTAAGACACAGGGTTTTACAACTCATAATAAATCTTATCATCCAGACAGCATTATAGGTCTTGGACTATACAATTACAATTAATTAATGTTGGCAGAAGCCTCTTGTTGCCTTTGTTTCACTGAAGATGGGCAGATGGTTAGTCTGGCCAATGATGCTGTAGGGGCATACGAATCACTGAAGTTTATTTGATTAACCAATCTTTTATCATTGAAGAAAAGCAATTATGTGAGCAAATTAAAATCTCAATGCAATATACTTATGTCCTGCGTAGGAAATCTATCCTACATTGATTTCTCTTTCATTTGATCCATTACGTATTGTCTATTCATTTCATAGTGTTCCACTTTGAAAAAATCATCAAACAATTTCCATCCGAATGAAAGAATGCTAGTGAGATGAAAAATACATCACTATTTGTCAGAAACAAGAAATGTACAGTACAAGTGGCTAAGTAATGAACAACAAAGAAGTGAGCACTTCTTTTCATTTCGATTTTCGTTGGATGTCACTTGTTCCATGCATACAACTTTTCTTGTTGTTCATAGCTTTGTTCTCATGCCCCCACTGTAGGCTTTAATGCTCCATCCAAAAAGCAACAGGTGAATGTGAATTTATAATGCACATTTATCATGATCAATGCTATCATTGTCCTCATCAGCCTTCGTGCCTATTCACACAGTGGGACGACAAGCAGCATGTTAAGCTGGTGGAGATGGCCGCTGAGCAGTGAGTCATGCTCGCCGCAGACCCCAGTGTGATGTGGCGAGAGCAATCTGTGCAGCCCATGTGCTTCTTCCCTGGCAATCCATGTTAGGCGCCAATCGCACGCTCCTCAGCCTGCATGCCTGCATGCTTCTGAATTGATCTGTGAATGACAATTTTTTCAAGGGAGGGAAGTGGAGAAAACCAATCATTTCTACTCAATACAGCTATAACTGTGTCAATTTGAGGAGCCAGTAGCTGATTTAGTCCCAATCAAGGTTTATATTAGCGCTGTGAATTTCCTTTATCTCTAAGAGAGGCTGTCAGTGATAAAAAAAAAATAAAGCATTTGACCCATAGACAATTGGAATATTGTAATTATTCCGGTTAAAACAAATTAGGTTTCCATTGAAACATAGTCAATGCCACCTCTCAGTTTGGTCTCCATGTCCAAGAATTCCTGAATTCCTGGCTGTGTAGATCTGCTGTTGCTTCCTCCTGCCTTCCTGCTTGCCTGACTCTGCTGCTCTTTTTAGGGATTGTTTGCCTTCCATGAAACGGTGCGCATTCCATTACACTCGTTTATTCTTCTGCTGTATTTAACACACATTTAATTGCGCCTGCATCTGCTGGTTGCCGTAAATAGAAGTGGAAGCATGCATCAGAGGATTTGTGCCTCTGTGTGTGTGTGTGTGTGTGTGTATGTATGTGTATTCGTGTGTGCATGTGTTAAACTGACTCTGTTTCAAGCACTCTTGCGCTAGCTCGCTAATCATACATTCCATTTACAGGGGAGAGCAGCTCCTCAGATTTAAATAAATAGTCTATCCAACAAGCATCTGGAAATGGTCTAGCCACAGAGAAGAAGTGCATGCAGAGATGGATTCTGAGAATCTAGAACATATACTGAACATATTCAGTATAGTGTCTTTGTTATTTTATTTGTAACTTACTATAAATTGTAAAATGTATCTCCATACTTTTATTTAGTAGTCTCTCTAAATCTACTCTTGCCTTCTTCATCCCAAATCAGCACAGAAATGTTGAGCTTTGAAGAGTTTCTCTCAAACTTTTAGATGTTTAACTCATTGAATGCCAAGCTGTTTTCGGGAGCTTTGTCCTAGAGTGCCAGCAATCTAGACCATTGTTGATGATTTTTGTACAGCCACAGCATATTCTGTATTATAGCTATGAACACATACAATGGCTCGTTTAAAAGGTGAGACTTTAAGCTCTCGGTGGGTGCAAACCGTGTATTTCTACACGCCTCTGTTCCTGAGAAATCCCAAGCTAAACAGTGGCTAGTTTTCATCAAAATCACTGTTTTTGAAATGGCCTGGTTTTGACCTGACGTGCATGCGTCACTGATTCGACCCAAAGCGGCAACCGAGTTATGATAAAATGTCCAGATAAAATGTCCAGATTGTGCGTTTTAATGAGTTTTCGATCGTCATATATTTCATTTCCATTCATCACAGAGTTCCCAAAATCACATATAAGTGTGTTAGAGTGTCTAGTTTCGTAATTTAAACGTAATATTACGTTTTTGGCACTCAACGCATTGGAAGGAAAAACGTAATATTACGTTTTTGGCACTCAATGAGTTAAAAATGCATAGAACTCATATCTCCATACCAAAGGCGCCAGTTGAGAGACATTACGATAGATATGCCTTCACTGCACATGAAGGGAGAGGTACAGTAGAACTGTCATTATGTACAGTAAGCATTTTATGGATAAAGCTTTGCCTGGGTCATTGTATGTGTTTATTGGTCTGGCATATAGACTAGTGTTGTCACGAAAACACCATACCAAAATTATGACTGATACAATACCTGCCATAAATATCTCAATACCCGATACTGAAACAGTACGGAGCCCGGGAGGTGACATGAAAAGAAAAAAAAAAAACGAAGGTTAAAAAAAAATAATGAGAAAAGGTATGTACTTGGGACAAACACTGACTAGGTTTGTGAGATCTCAAGGTTTTTTTTTCGAGATCTTGACTTTCTTTTGCGAGATCTCGAGTTTCTTTTGCGAGATCTTGACTTTCTTTTGCGAGTCTTGCAAATCCATCAATGCATATGAGAACCACTAGAAATGTTCCGGAGAGCTTTAGCCACTGGAATTAGGTTGCAGTTTCTTTATTCTGGCATCTGCGTTGGTCTGAGGTTGCGTCCCACACTGACTGACAAGCCAACCTAGTCAATTTGATTTTAGAGGCTCTAAAAATATGAAGTTTTGTTTCCTTTTCTTTAACTTGTTTAGCTGTATTCTCCAGTGCAGTGAACAAGCCGCTGCATTCTGCAGTGAGTCAAGACCAGAAGTTAACGTTACCACACACGCACAGTGATATAGTCTTTTGATTTTAGACAGGGCCGGTACTACGTTATTCTGGGCCGGGGAGCAACACGCCCATGACCGCAACAGCCATATGGCCTAGGTATACGCACGCAGCACAGGTGAGCACAGGCTACCAGGAGAAACATCAACTTATATCAATTAAATTAAATTGATCAATTAATTGATTCAGATCAATTAGTTAAAATAATATTTGGAGTAGGTAAGACTGTTTTTAGTGGCAGGCTAGCACATACCGTTGACTTGCGCTAGCCTAGAACCTGCGAACTCTGCAATTAGAACGACTGGATGAAACGTGTTGAAAACGGTCTCCACTGATAAATATCACACTTGCTTACTTGGAAATGAGGTCCTATGTCCAAAATCCTGAACCACCCCTTTAAAAGTTAACATGTTTACATAGCCTGGTCGTTGTCTCAACTCTCGAGGGCATCACGCAATTAAAGCAGGAACAAGAGGGCTGTCTTTTATAAGTAAATTTATAATTTTATAAATTTTATAAAAGGACGTCGTATAACTCTCCTTCCAATTGGCTTTGGAAAAAGTTTAATTTATCAGATGGTGATAAACGCACAACTGTACATCACTACTTATCATGTTTTCAAGTAAACGTTTGCTGCTCGTTATTCTCCCCCCTACTCTCAAAAACGGTTACCGAGTGGGGCTCAAGGCAAGGCTGCTGTGATTGTGCTTAGGGCTGTGCGATATATCGAATATACTCGATATATTTCCGAAATAGATTTGTGAGATATATAAAATTAGTATATCGTATGTATCGAGTATTTTATTGTCATACATTTTTCAAGCGGCAGCCGAGACTTGCCCTGGTTTCGTGTTTAAAACAATCTCCGGTAGCTTTCTCCCTCTCCCTCAGGCAGTAACGTGAGTGACTGAGGGGTAAAAAAAAAACACTCGTGTCCAGGGTAGGAATTTCACGGCGGCCACGACGGCCATGGCCGTTGCTGCCTCTTGAGTTGGACGTGAGGCCCCTTTGAAAATCAGAGGTTTACAGGCCACCGTGGCCTTGGTGCCCCCTTCTTTCAATATTCTGCTTTGCGTCCTACTAATAGCGATTTTTATTTAGCCTGTGGCCTGTCAAAATAATCTTAGCATTCACAGCGCAAATTAATTTAGTCTTTTACGCAGTGGAGAAAGTGACAGCGCAAGAAATAAAGTCTGTCCAAATTCACCCATTCATGAACTACTATTCATCACACAGACATCACAAGTATCACATGAAAGAGCTTTTTCTCAGCTTTTAAACGATACCCGTTTAAACGTTACCCGATAATTGCTGAGTTGAACGGTTTGAGAGAAAAGTAAATAATATAATTCAATTTAATCATACATTCTACTGAAGGTTTTGCGTCCCATGATCTCCCAACCCATTCATCTCGGTGGAATACTTCACGAACACGACAAACCATATATCAGAATAAACAGCAGACCTTACCGAACACAAAGGTGTAAAGTACAGTTCAGGTACAGGTCCCCTGTACAGTTAGCCGTTCCAGAGTAATCCAGTTTTGAATTTGCAGTAAATTTCGACATGCATGGATGTCTCCAAATTTGGGCTTTAAGTTTTACAATGTGTTTAAATTGTTCCACATGATTTCATAACGGGCCAAATACAAAATAAATGTTACAAATATCGCCTAGATATTGGTAAATCAGAGGACAGCTGACTGAGTTTGTGAAAGTAGCCTTAGCCTAATGATCACAAAATGCTAAGCATGCATCTAGGCTATTTGAGTTTCTTAAAACTGAGCTGTGGTTAAATTGTTCAATACATGATTTTATAACAGGCCAAATATAAAATAAATGTTATATATAGCCTAGATATCTGTAAATATTGATGATCAGATGATTTACAGTTCTATGTAATATGTCATGTTTCATGTTTTTGTAATGTTTCATACAGTGATGCAGGTCTACTGCAGTGAATAGGCTAAATAAAACTTTGATCATTTTTATAGCCTACTACTGTATAGTTAAAGGGACACCAGACAAGCCTGATGCTTTTTCTCTACGAAACTCCCCCCCGCTCGGTCTGAAGCTCTTTTCCTTTTCTTTGCGTCTTCCGTCAAGAGTTTTCGCTGCTTCTTCGCCGGCTCTGCCATTATACACACACACAATCTCTAGCGTTTCGTTAGCCTGCCTCTGTGCTGTAAACTGATCCTGCTTCGGTCGGCGGGTAGGATACACCGAACTTGCAAGTGGAATATTCTTCCTACAGGCAATAGGGGCGGGCGAGAGAGCCTTCATTTGCCCCGTAATGAGTCATTTAACCATATACCGACTTACGAAGATGATTAATTAACACGAAAACGTTGCCTGGTGTCCCTTTAACTTTGGCCTTGGTGCCCTGACATGTGGCTTTTGTGCCCCCCACCAAATATGCCCAACAGAAGGCCAAGTGGCCTTGCCCCCAGAATGGTGAAATTCCAAGCCTGTTCGCGTCACACACTCACAAACCAATCCCGTGTGACCTGTAGTTCTGAATGGGAGGGAACTTCATCGTCTAGTTTCTTTCGATTTGCCGCGTGAACACCGGCGTAGACAGTGCGACCTAAAGTGAACTACGAGTTTAAAATGGACGAACAGCTTGTTCCTAAGAGCCAGTTAGCAATAGGGTGGCCATACGTTCGAATTTAGGCTGACCCGGACATATGGAAGCCCTGTCCAGCGCAGCCTCAAGCCGGACGCTCATTTGTCCTCTTTGGAGTTGCGCTGGGCATCTAGAATCTTTGCTCGGTCGCAGCATCGTTTCACAAACTATGGACGGGAAAACTGCTGGTCAAATTATGCGCAGTGCTTCTGTCACTCGTCTACGGAGCCCCTAAGGGGACATGAGCAAAAAAAAATCTAAAGTTTAGTTTCATGTGGTCACGTGAAACTTTCATGTGCTCACCTGAAACTTTCGTGTGCGCACGCAAAACCTTTTGACGTGAAACTTTCATGTGCGCACATTCATGTGCTCACGTGAAAGTTTCATGTACACACATGAAAGTTTCATGTCAAAAGGTTTTGCGTGCGCACACAAAACTTTCATGTGCTCATGTGAAACTTTCATGTGCGCACATGAAAGTTTCACGTGCGCACATGAAAGTTTCACGTGAGCACATAAAACTAAACTTTAGATTTTTTTTGCTCATGTCCCCTTAGGGGCTCCGAACTCGTCTGATAATTTACTGCGCAATTTATGAAGGAAACACGGACTGAAAGAAAAAGAAAACAAACGTAAATCAGGAGGAAATACATGTTAAATTGATCTGTTTGCATCTTTCCAGCGTGTGTTGCTGGCCTAGCCTATAGGGAAGAAAATATCTAAGTTATAATACCTGTAATATCTGTCAGCAGCTTGCTTGCCAGCGTTTCCCAGTAGGCTTACTTCGCAAAAGTTGTGAAATATAACCGCATGTTTTTTGAATGTCGGCGACTGGCTAGCCAACATTAAAAAAAACGTGCATTCATAATACGTGCGTGCTTAAGATGAAACCAGCAGTTTTCAGCAGGATCATGCGAGGATGACTTGTCTCTTTATTAATTTAAAACAAGTCAATGGTTTTACAATGTTTCAGTCACGCTTTGGTTGGTTTAGATACAACTGGTATGCAAAATGTAAAGTAGTGGATTAACTTTAATTTGCTGTGCTGCATATGGGACAATAGATGCACATAGTAAATTATATAAAGTAGGCCTATTAAAATATTTAAATAGCTTAGTCAAACTTTGAAAAAAATATTAAAGGGAATCCAGTCCAGTGCACATGTCTTTGGCAAGTAGCCTAGGCTACTACAGACACAGGTGAAGAACAGTCAGCCTCAGCCAGTAAGCACAACCAAATATGTACAGCCAGCTTCAAAAGCAAGCAGCCCAGACCCTGAAATTGGGCATTTATAGCTGTGAAGGTAATTCACACACAATTATTTTTCTTTCGCTAAAATATATTTGGTAACTTCCGTAGACATCCAAAATGGGGTGGGGTTAAAATTAGTAGAAAAAACTATTGCATAACACAGTTTTAAGTTGTCGTATGTATCTTTTTGCTGTGGTATAGTCTTAATTTTTCTATTTAGATGTCTTGAAAAGGTCTTTAAATTTGCTCTTGGAAAATGTGCAGATACCCTGTAAGAACATCATGTACACCTGCCAAAACCCCTCCACCAGCAGCCCGTCAAATGACCTTAGCGGCATTTACACGTTTACACTTTATTGCACTTTAGTTTATTGCACTTTGAATTCTGTTCAGTTCTATTTCATATTTGTTGTAATTTTGTTTCTGCTTTGTTTGAATAAAAAAAATAGTCTTATTTCAACTCAATTGTGGTTAATCACTATGAAAATATAAAATGTTTTGGATGGATACCACCTGTGAAGTTAACCAAGAATGGTATATAATCTGCAGGGATTGTAGTGAAAACGCTAAAGGGTAAAAGTGTGATTTCATGGGGTCCTTTAAAGGAGTTTTCAAAATATCGAGATATGCATCGTATATCGTGAAATTGAGAAAATGTATCGAGATATTCATTTTTTCCCATATCGCACAGCTCTAATTGTGCTTGACTGGGACTAGCGGTTACCAAGCTGGGCTTAAGGTAAACCGCTCTGTATTTGTGTTTGACAGACTGAGGCTAGCCTGTGGCCGAGCTGGGCTCCAGACGAGGCTACCGTGCTTGTGGACAGTAACGTTAGCCAGTCACCGAGCGTGGCTCAAGGTGAGGCTGCGTTGTTTTATGCTAGGGCTGCAGCTATCGATTCTTTTTGTAATCGATTAATCTAGCACTTTATCGATCGATTAATTGGATAATTTTTTTTTTGCATTTTTAAACAACCAAAACACATAATGCATAACGAAAATGACATGGCTGTAAAATTATCAAGCAATTGGCACACAGGTATTTATTCTCTCTATAACTCCAAGATTAGGCTACAAAACTAAGCCCATTTATTGCAATTTACCTATTTAGTGTTTTTAAGTGCCAGTGCCATCAATTAAATAATGTTCAAAATGCTCTCTGTAAAATTGCAGCCTCTTGTGCATGACTTAGCTGGGCGAACAAAGCTGTCCATACTATGTTGTGAAGTGCTGGGAGGGAGAAGAGGGAAAGGAATTTAATGTATTAATATGTAGCCTACAACAAGTTTCATGCTGTAATCTAGACCTGACATCAACATAAATATCTGTTTTATGTAGATTTCTACACCTGCAGCATTTACCATTAGGCTACTAACACATAATTTTACCATTAGGCTACTAAAACATAGCCTACCATTAGGCTACTAACAAATAATTTTACCATTAGGCTACTTTGGGGTGAGCCTATTTGCTATGGTAACCTAGCAACCTGTGTGTGTGTGTGTGTGCACGCGTGCGGTGCGTGAGAAAAGATGAGGGTGCATTCATGTGTGTGAGGGGTTCTTTTTTAGGCTTACTGTCTTGCAATTGAACGTGAATAAGTTTACTTACTTAAAAACATCAAAGCTAAACAAGCTATCACGACATCGCTACAAACACAGTACTGTATGTGATTAAAATCAGCCATCATCAATGTACTGTAGGCTACAGGCTACGTAGAGATGATAGATAGGCTAGATAGATTGATAAATAGCCTAGCCTACTTTATTGACGCTTGGTGAAACAGCATGGAGTGGATATTTAGGTTCAGATGCTTGTTCTTTTCCTTTTTGAGTATGTAATGATCCCAAAACTTCACTTGAAAACTTTAGACATTCTCTGCCATTTATGGATATCTTGACTCCGCCATAGCGCCAGCTAAATTCAGAATGTATCACGATTCACGCGCTAGTGGTGTGCTTCCTGAACAACGGTCCGTGTGGAACAATCAGATCCCTGCGAGTATAGTGCGCATCATAGGAATTTAACGAGGCTTCGAGGCAGGGTTTTTGCCTCGAGTAATTTTTATAATCGAGTTATTCGAGTAACTCGATGAATCGTTTCAGCCCTATTTTATGCCGAACAACTGTTAGTTTAACCGAACAAGCTCCAGGTTAAATAACACGTAGGTTGTCAGCACAATCCAACTTATACGAGAGTGTAGTCTGAACAGCCTGTGGAGGACGAAGTAAGCTCCGTAGCTCCGACGAAGTCACCGGGCTGCATAGAACAACAATCGCCTGATAAGCGGCGAGAAGAGATAAGAGGAAAACTGGTGTGTGACAAGAGCTGATATAATCTCGGTGACGTGACACTTTTGGTATACAACTCTCAGTCTGTGGCTGGCGCAACAGAGATATATCCACTACGAAGAGATGCCCTGGCGGTCAGGTAGCCTACAAACTAGCCAGCGGTCTGTTTACTACTGAGAGCAGAAGTGGAAAGCGTAAGAGCCTGAACTCCGGCGCACAGCATACGTCATTACCAAACGTTGCTGATTGGTTAAGGGAACTCCAATGATTTTAAACATCAAAATAAGCATCCGCCCATTACGGAGACAGATTCTTATTACATTGTTCCAGACTGTATGACGAAGAGAAACGTAGTCACAGGCGGTAAGGACCAGGCTACCGTTTTACAGCCCGACATTATTCAAATGTCCGCACGCACGCAGCTCTTTTGCCTTTTGTCAAGAATGAGCAACATTTAACATCATTTATTCATGACTAACGTAGGCTAGGCCACATGGAAGTTAGAACAAAGAAATAAAATAGCCCAAGTCCTCTCAGCATTCTGAAGTTTGCGAGAACCCTCCCATACGCAGCCCCGACATTAATTAGTTCTTGCGCCAGCTTTTCAAACCCCTCGCCATTTACGATATTAAAAGGCCTAATGTATTTACAGCGAAAGCTGACACACTTCTGCTCGGTAACCTTTTTTCTCACCTTTGCAGGGTTTGTTTTTGTTGCTGTAGCCTAACAAACAATGTGATCCTGATGGGCACTGGCAGCTTTGATCAACATGCCTTATCAGCGACAAATTCCCTGTCGTTCTACAGAATGTCGCATCCTTTGGATTTTACATAACACTGGCTCATTATTCTCATTATGCACATGATCAAAACTTTTTCAAACCTCAGATTTTGCTTTCTTTGGCGGTGAAACTAAAACGCCAGTCGCCAGAGGCCAGCCTCTGTTTCACCTCCTAAGCATCCATTTCTGCATCTTTCCCGCAGCTAACCGAAACGCATCACCTGACCGCTCATTTAGCCTACCGCGTAAGCCCGCGTGAAATGATAGAAATGTAGCCCGAACCCAAAGGGGGCAAACATTTTCAGCTCTACGTTGAAGTGGCAAATTTGACCAAATAAAAAAAAAACTGCCAAGACCTTGGTCGTTCCCAAGTGTATGGCGGTCTCCGGCGATGGGAAGCTGCCAACACCCGATTGCGCAATATAAACATTCTCCGCCTTCTCCTTCTAATCGATATTAAACAAAACTTGGTAACACTTTATTTTAATGTGTCGCTGTTACAGTGTACCTACCTTATTAGGTACAGTGGTACAACCTGTGTAACAACATGTACTATCAGGTACTATCATTGTACTTGCATTATGTATTTGTGGGTACCTACATATAGTTGTTACATTGTAATACTGAGTGCTTTTACAAAACTTTGCCAATTTGCCTAAATTTTCATCAGAGGCAAAGAGCTGACCTGAGACCTGCTGGATGGGGTAAATCTGCCCATGATAGATTATATATACAAACCATTCTTGTTACTCTTTGATACAGTGGAATAAACCTATTAAGTGTACCAGTTAATTACTTACATGTGACATACTGTATGTTGTGTCTTCGATGTCTTGGAACAGGTCTACTAATTCACTACATAGTACATATATCAGCTGTGTTGGTACACACTTATTGCTCTTTGATACAGTGGCATAAACCCATTAAAATGAAGTGTACCAGTTAAGTACTTACAATTACATATTACATGTATGTTGTGTCATTGGTGTCTTGGAACATGTCTGCCATTACCCTACATACTGTAGTACATGTATCAACTGTGTTGGTACACATTTATTACTCTTTTGATACAGTGGAATAAACCCATTAAAATAAAGTGTACCAGTTAAGTAGTTACATGTACATATTATATACATCCTGTCAATGATGTCATGCATCCTGTAATTGATGTGTTGAAACGTGTCTGCTGTTACACCACACAGTACATGTGAATTAGTAGACCTGTTCCAAGATGTCGAAGACATAACATACATGTCATATGTACATGTAAGTAATTAACTGGTACACTTAATAGGTTTATTCCACTGTATCAAAGAGTAACAAGGTTGTAGCAGCACAGCTGTTACATGTACACTGAAAATAATGAGGCCTTGACTGAAGCTAAGAATGGTTTGTATATCAAATCTATCATGGCCAGATTTACCCCATCCAGCAGGTCTCAGGTCAGCTCTTTGCCTCTGATGAAAATTTAGGCAAATTGGCAAAGTTTTGTAAAAGCACTCAGTATTACAATGTAACAACTATATGTAGGTACCCACAAATACATAATGCAAGTACAATGACAGTACCTGATAGTACATGTTGTTACACAGGTTGTACCACTGTACCTAATTAGGTAGGTACACTGTAATAGCGACACATTAAAATAAAGTGTTACCTAAACAAAATATTTTCAAAATGAAGGAATGAATTAGGCCTAGGGCCTAGGCTATTCCGACCACATAGTGGAGGGCGTCCATTTCACTCAACGTAGGCAAAGCCTACGGATGCGCATCACTAATTCGCATGAGTTGGAAGGAAACACGCTATATGATAAGGCTTTGAAGTTGTTAAATATGGTCAATCTATTGTCTCAATTGTGTTTCATGTGACGCACCGAAGCTACATTCATGCATTGTTTTGCTCCAGTTGAAAATGTTTCTGCCTAATTTGTCAGCTGTGATCAAATGCCTTCAATAAATTCCACTTTTATGTCTTAAATATAACATGCCTATGATTAATGTTTGTATGGCCACCCATTTTAACATTTCTTGCTACGCTACTGCTACCGAGAACAGAATCTCCCGGTGCGGTTGCTCCCGTTGCTTCCCGTTGCATCTCTTTCAGTGATTTCGCCGACAATGACACTGCAGCCTGGCCTACATTTATGCGCGAAGCCCGTTAGTTTTGCTCTTGTTCGCCGCATGCTGGCAAAATAAGGCACTGCAGTGACTGAAGCTCCCCAGCACATTTGTGGTTGGCATTGATGATGGATTTGCGAAATCTCGCAAAACAAACTCAATATCTCGCAAAACAAACTCAAGATCTCGCAAAAGAAACTCGAGATCTCGCAAAAGAAAGTCAATATCTCGCAAAAGAAACTCGAGATCTTGCAAAAGAAACTCGAGATCTCGCAAAACAAACTCAATATCTCGCAAAAGAAAGTCAAGATTTTGCAAAAGAAACTCGATCTCGCAAAACAAACTCAAGATCTCGCAAAAACAAACTGAAGATCTCACAAACCTAGTCAGTGTTTGTCCCAAGTACATACCTTTTCTCTTTTTTTTTTTTTTTTACCTTCGTTTTTTTTTCATGTCACCTCCCGGGCTCCGTAGTAGCGGTACCACAGCGAAATCCTAAAATATCTGGAAAAGGAAGGACGCAGACCTCCTCCAAGTGTATTGAGTCATTTGTGTTGAATTTGGTGCACTTTTGTAGTGTGCAGGCCACTTATAGTTACAAGGAAGTCTCTGTTTTAGCTAGTATTTCATAGGCTTTATTACGTATATTTGTCTTGAAATATGCACAAAGCATGGATGTCACTTTAAACAGAATGCTTGTTTCTATTTATGGCAGCACTACAAACCCTTTAAATGTCACCAGGGGGGTAATTATATTAGCAGAGGTGTTTGAGAACCAAAGCTGAAGACAGTGTTAAAATTTTAATTTGTCATGTCATTATACTTTGAGATTGCTCAGATGAATTTCACAAGCCACGGAGCAGGTATAAGAGTGCCATATAGAAAGGACATCCAAGAGGCATGAATGCTGATCTGTACCGTTACATCAGAGTGCTTGTATGTGGCTCTGTGTAATCTAATGAATGGGGGATGAGTAATTGTCCAAGTATGACTTGTGGTTTCTTCCTCCATGAAAAACAGATATGTGAGTCTTCGCTGCTAGATATGAAATAGCTGTATTCTATTAGAGCTGTTGCAACATTAAACATGCTTGCATTCATATTAGTTCTGTCAGAATTGTTAACATGCTATTTTTTTTTCATGGATGCATAATAGTATTATACTTGCTGTGAAATTGGATTTCTTGGTTAGCCTTTACGTCCTAGCAACAGGCGTTCCCATAGTAACTTTGGTTGGGACGAACTGCTCCTGGACACAAAAATGAATGAGGGGCAGATGACTGGGAAATGGAATATCCGCTCATGTCTCAGATGAGGCAAAATGCCAGATGGTATCTCCTCCTTCAAGGGGAATTTCATTTCCTAATCGAATGGTGTGAATAGCCCACATGGTGATTGAAGGATCTTTTGTTGATATTCTCCTCGTAATTGAGGGAAATTAGGAAGGGTGCCTTATCGTATGTCACAAGCCCTACTTAAGTACCTCAATAAAAATTTGGGCTTTGAACAGCCCAAACTACTTTTTTCTTTGCTCATTGTTCCAGTTAGTGACAGAGAATTATGAAAATTAATGTTGCCATGATATACACTACTTTAGTTCCTACTTTAATGATGTCATCTCAAAAGCAATAATTAATAGGTTGTAATTTGGCTATTGAAAGTATTAGTACTTATTATGGTGTAAGCAAACACATCTTACCAGCTTGTTACATAAATCATTGTAAACTATACAGTTACACCTTAAAAAGTAAAGCATATGTGGTGTGACAGGGGGCCGTCTTTGGTTGAGTATGCGCTCTGACGACCATATCAACGAACCTGGCTCTTTGGCATTACAGTACATATGATGGTTGGTTTTCTAAGTTTATACATATATTTAATTTAGATGGCAAATTCATTGGTAACAATACACAAGTCAAGTTGTTTTCCCCGTGCCAGTACAATAATGCAGCTGTGCTAGAGTGTATTTCTATTCTGTGAGATGCAGTATTTTATTTATGTTTCAAAGTTCAGCACCACCAACTCATGAGTCAGTTGGTTCCGTTTACTGCAGAGCATCAATGCCAGATGCTTGAAGAGTGAAAAAAGCGCCTCTCAAAGAAACACATGAGGTGGTACATCTGTGGAACAGCACTGGGCGCATACCTGTCCTGCAGGTGTTTAGTGTCCCTAGACAGATGTATTGTCTGGCTGCTCTTGCTGCAGGGCTCAATGGAGAGGGAAGCCTGACAACACTGGGCTTTTGAAAAGAGCAGGACCGGAGGTTATTGTTGGCTTGCCTGTCTACAGTAGCTGATCTCAGTGAGACGTGTCGGTTGCCTGAGATGCATCAGCGAAAATATCATCAATGAGGTGGCTGTTTTGTTGAGTTACGATGCAGTTTTATGAAACTCCCAAACTGTTTTTAAGCATTCCAGAGGAATTAGTATCCAGTTATCTGATTCAAACTCAGAGCTACTTGCGTGTTTTGTTTCTTTGTATAATAGAATCTAGGATTTAGCTTTATTTTTGATTTCATGTGGTTTTATAGTATCACACCATATGACCTGGCTATAGTTTCTTGTGATTAACATATTACACCTGCCATTATAGCATCCAGATCTGGGCTAATTGATGAGTTTCTTCAAGGTTAGCCAGGATTTCTAAATGGCTATCTTGTTGATTGACCTTTTACTTTTGTCAGGAACTCACAGCGCTACTTGATTTATCAAGGCACTGTGTGTGTGTGTGTGTGTACAGTATGTGTGTGTGTGTGTGTAATGTTGAGGCTGCAGCCAGAATATGACTTCAGTCACGGCAGCAAACTTAGCAGACCCTCTGCGAGGTCGCCATGGAGACATCAGACACAGTGCTAAATTGTCTTGCCCTTTTCCCCTCCTCTGACTCGCTTAACTCATGGCTGGTTTTCCTCCCCTAGTCTCTACGTTTTCACATTTAATCTTCACTCACACCATATTGCTTATTACTTTTGTGTTAGTTTATTGTTTTTTCCTTTTTCATCCTTTCTGTATCTTTTCTTTGAATGGAAATATTTGGTTTTCCTTTTCATGTACAGTATATTCAGTTATTCTTACATATATACAGTTATTCTTCTCATGTTGGTTTGTGTTGCAAAATTCATTTAGTTTATCTAGTTGAAAGATAACCTCAAGCAACCAACATTCCCAGAGGGAGTTGAATTCCTAGAAGAATCCCATGTTGTGCACAGAACGTGAATGGTCCATATTGACATGAGGGCCTACAAATAAGCCTCATAACCTTTAGATCTAAGGATGAAGGCAGCAGCACTGCATAAAAAGATTGTACTTGTTGGTGGTGACTCAGAGGTCAACCCTGCTAGGTTTTCTCCTCTCTTTGTTGTTTTATTTTATTAAAATGTCTCCCATCATGAGAATGTGAATGTGCCTTTTGTTTGCCTGTTTCACATGCCATTCGGCAGCTACCAGGAGATATTCTCTGATGAGTTTTTTTTTTTTTGTTTCTTCCAAGGTGACCAGAATTATTCTTGATTTTTTGCCAGGCTCCACAATTTTACAATGTTCTGTATACTAATTGAAATTATGAATGGATGAGGGCAGTGTCTACGGGGAGGCAGGGGGAGGCAGTGCCACCCCAGAGATAAACCCTGCACCCCCCCCCCCCCCAAATAAGCCAAATGCCTCCCCAAAAAAGGACATCCTGGTAACCCCTCTGATGAATGAATGAATGAATGTGAACAGTTAGATTTGAGATGCATGATGCAGAGATGCATGTTTGGTATGTAAATTGACACTTAGGGGTAAGATACAGCAAAAGGAAAGCTAAAACCCAATCATGCATTAGTTGTGCCATTTTTGAATATTGGAAAGGCTGAAGTCCATAGCTTGGGTGTATTGGTGGATAATCAGGAGTTTTGGGAGCATTCTCGATGGGCTGTTAATGTGTTGAGGCAGGTTACTGTTAGCATAAAGATGCTGTTTTATTGAAGTTCTGAAATTTGAAGTTAATTTGCTTCCCCCTTGCAGCCCTTCAGCAGCCTGCGCTGTGTGGTTGCAATCCCTAATAAGTCTGTATTTACAGTAGTTTTTAGGGGAGTAAAACTATACCACATTCATGTTTACGTTATATATTATACTCATATTTCCCGCAGGAACCTGTAATTTTCAGGTAAAATTCTACTCCGGTAGAAGTTGCTTGCTTGTATGTGTTGAAGTCTAACAATCCTCTCCAAACTTAGCTGGGAAACTGAAGCCACACAGTAAGAAACATAAAGCATAAATAGTAAAGCTAATGTGCCATGCACAGCTGAAGAAGGTCACAGAAGACATCCAGCTTTTGATTGTTGTACATGTTTGAAATGCATTGGCCTGAGGTGGCCTGATGTTTCTCATTTGGTTATGGCAATTACAATTACAATTACGTCCATCTTTGTTGACATTTAGTCTCATCAAACCATGAAGGTATCCTATTTTCATCTTCTTAATGTTTTGAATTGTACATGGTGCCTTAAAATCTTTGGGCATTTTCATCTTCTTAATGTTTTGAATCGTACATGGTGCCAGAGGAATAGAAATGCACAAAGTTATCAAAAGGACAATAAAACTTGTTGTTTGTTAATAATTACTGTGCATTTATAGTCTTGTTTCCCGCATCAGTAGCCAGCCTCCTGTAGCATGTCCACATGAGAACCTCAAAGACTCAATCCCATGAAAATGAAAGTCACTTTCCATTTAGACACTGGCAGTACAATTAGAGAAAGTGAAAGTGTAATCATTTAGGCATCCCACAAGGGTTAGTCCCAGGAGATGGAGGAGGAGGGGGTTTGGAGCATATTCAAGTTCAAAAGGCGAATAGCCTCAAAAGTAAAGGTGGCCTTCCTCCTGTTAGTCCTAGCCAGAGGACAGCGCAGATGCCTGCCAGAGGGCAGCCATTCAAAAACTCTGTGTAGGACATGGGTAGAGTCTTCTAGGATGCAGTTGGCTTTCCTTAATGTTGCCTTGTCATGCAGTGATGTCAGAGACTGAAGAGGGTGGCCAATGATTTTAGAACATGTGTTCACAATGCTCTGGAGGTGTTTCTTATTTTTGACTGAGAGGGAGTGAAACCAGCACATGGATGAAAGGTCAGTATACTTTCAATAAAGTAGGTGTAAAAAATGCTGAGAATCTTCCTGTTCACTCCAAAGGAGTAAAGCTTCCTCAAGAAATATTGCCTCTGTTGACATTTTTTAATAATCACCTCTGTATTAGAGTCAAAATGCAGTTTGTCATCAATGACAGTGCCCAGGTATTTATACACCGGGGCGGTGGTAGTGTAGTGGTTAAGGAGCTGGGCTAGCGTGCAGTAGCCTGTGTGTGTGTGTGTGTGTGGACGGGGGGGGGGGGGGGGGGGGTTGGTAGTAAACTGGTATATTTTTATATTTCTTTCTCCATGAAACTCAAAGTGTGCAAGAGGGTGGATTTAAAATGCATGCTTATGCAAAAAGGCTCAGTCGTTAGCTCCTGCGCTGCCATGATATAGGGATAGGACACGGATCTCAAGGTCTGGCAGTGGATTGAATTAAGTGCATGCAGTCCACGTCGCTCCCTGTATTCAGATAGTGCAGGTTAGGGAAATGCAATGCCACTGTTTGTTAAGCAAAATGAGGGTAAACAAATTTGATGTGCTAAGTCTTTAGTGGTCTCGCCAGTGTTTGCCGTAACAACCTGCTCACAAGGGAAATCAACCCAGCATGACACTAAGAGAGCAGATTCAATACCAGATTCTAATTTATTTCACTGAGATTCTCTGACCTTGTTTCCAGTTAAGCCACTGCTGAGAAATCAGTTCCTGTAATGCACCCTCAATGACTTCAGGCACTAAAATAGGATTTCATGGAACGTGCAATTATGCGATAGAGAGAGGTCATACCTGTGATTTTTTTTTTTTTCGGCATTGATATTTTAGACCCCTTTGAACATTGAATTATGTGTCAGGGTGTTACAGAGTGAAGAACCACTGCAGTGAACTAGTACATACATTACATTACATACATACATACGTTTGAAATACAGATATAGAACAGCTTTGCTATAAATGGCCCATACGTGCTCTAGTTTCATACTGACAGCATGATGTTTGCTATTTGACCGAGTGATGCTTTTTGGATAGCACTTCTGGAGAGCATCTTGTGACAGTAATTAATTCAACAACCTCAGGGTGATCAAACAGATCAAACCATTCCCCCGTGATTTGATTTGCTTCCTCCCTGGTTTCCTGCAAATGTTGCAGTGAAAGACAGTGTTCATTTGTTGCCATTCCATGTCTGTGAATAGGACCAAAATTGATGCACTCATACTGTATGGAATATCTTTATGAAACTACCACTTTTCTTATGTAGGCTCATGGCTTTTTGATGTTAACTATTCATCGAAATTATCAAATTTAAATGAGGATAGGTAATCAGTTTTGTAGTTGTGTCCCTTTGGGACTGCCTAGATTCATAATCAACAAGAAGCAACTTTAATTGAAAACTAGTTGCTTGTCTTGTTCTATTTCTTGCTCTGTGTGTGTGTGTGTGTGTGTGTGTGTGTGTGTGTGTGGGTGGGTGGGAGTGTGTGTGTGTGTGTGTACAGTCATTTGCCTCATTGCAGCAGGTGTTAGGACTGCACGCTCGTTCAGCTCTAAGCAAGCATAGCATTCATCTGATGCAATGACTCAACTCAGTCTAGCCAGACTTTATTCTGTCTGCTTGGCACCTGAGATGTTTTATACATTTTTTGACTTTGCAACAGACAAGAAGTCTGCTTCAGTCTCAAAATTGCAGATTGTCGGGTTGCACCACCACAGGAAGTAGTTAAAAAATAAATTGTCACAGGTTTGTCCGAGTGTCAAAGAGCAGAACACATGAGTCATTTTCATATTCAGAATCTTTAAATTAGAGTGAAGGATTGACATTGAATTGCGCTGAAATTGAAAAAATTTAAATAGAAGTTTCTGATGATCACATACCACAGTCTGTCTGCTATTGGTTAAGGTTCTGCAACAGCACATACAGTTTTCCAGTGACTTGGAATGAATTATGAAATGCACCACTGTACACTCCATATGCGGATTTGTGAATGCTTATTTGTGCATATTTGTGTGTGTGTGTGTGTGTGTGTGCGTATTTGTGTGTGTGTATGCCTGTGTGTTTGTGTGTCAGGATGATTTTGAGGAGCATGAACTGAGGGGCAGCTGAATGATTTGTTTCTGGCATGCAAGAGCCTGTCCCTCGAGCAGAACTCACCCAGCCGCCACTCAACAATCCAGGAATCGATACGGCAAAACCCTTCGTGCCCACAACTGCCGCCCGCCGCATCCAGCCGCCCCTGATTATTGTCCCCTCCTCATTTGGCTCTTGTTTGTTCCTCATTTCCCCTGCAGGTGTTGCTTATATTAATCAGCTGCCCATCACAGCCCACTGAAATGAAATATCCGGCCCAACAAGAAATGCTACGGGAGGAACATTGCTCGACTCTGAGTAGATGTCGAAATGAAGAAATGAATGATTATGATGCCTGCTTGCCACAGGCACTGTCTTTGCGGGGAACGGTGTGGATGGCGGGTGTTATTAATTACACAGCTTATTGATGTAATGGTTGTGTGTGTTAAGCTGCATGAAATGCTCCTGCTCCCTTTTAAATCGTTGGTATGGGCTGGTTGGTAGCGTGGTGCACCAAATACCTCAGGCTTTGATCCCAGTGGGTTATCTTGATTAGTTTGTTTCTCTAGCTTGATTTTTTATCTTACTTTCTTTCTTTCTTTCTTTCTTATTTATTTCTTATTTATTTATTTCTCTTTTTGTTTATAATCATCTGTGTATCTCACAGCCTGACAATTACAGACTCCATGGAGACTCTATCGTTCTTTCTCTCTCTCTCTCTCTCTCTCTTTTTCTCTCTCTCTCAGACTTCTTACCTCAACCTGATATCTGTAAACAAATCACTGCGTTTAGGAGTGAACAGCTGGACTCGGCAGGGGAGTGAGACAGGAAAACAAAGGTGACTCACTGGCAGATCACTCTGGCTCAGCTTGCTTGCCTGGCCCACTCTCACAGGTCCAGAGAACACCACAACACAACACAGCACAGCACAGCACACTACACTACAAAACAACAGACTACAACATAACACACCACACTACACTACAAAACAACACAATGCATCTCACCACACCACCACACCACACTACAAAACAACACACTACAACAACACACCACACCACGCTACAAAACAACACATCACACCACGACACGACACTACACTACAAAACAACGCACCACAACACACCACACTAAACAACACATCACACCACACCACACTACAAAACAACACACCACACTACAAAACAACACATCACACCACCACACCACACTAGCACACTTCAACATAACACACCACAACACACCACACTACAAAACAACACATCACACCACACTACAAAACAACACACCACAATACACCACACCACACGACCACATAAGAAAACTGTTGTATTTCACTATTGTAGACGATGGTTAAAAGGTCAATAGACCATTATACATAATTGCATTTACATAGCTCTTTTCTACTCTTTCAAGCACTTTACAATTCCATGCTTCCAGTTTCACCCATTCACACACACACTGGTTAGCGGAGGCACAAACTTGTAAATTGGGAGCAGTTGGGGCTCAAGGAGGAGCCGGGCTCAAACTATTGGTTGTCCAATGACTCTACCTCCTGGGCCACCGCTGCCCCTGCCCCCAAGGATGTCAAACAAACAAAGCAAAGAAGAAAAGTCTCCAGACCAAGACACTCTTTAAATATCTAAAGTGTCTTCATTGAATGGACAGATTGAAAATGTCCCTGTCAGCCTGTTGTATGTCACGGGTTGCTCTTGGCCACAGATGGGTGATTATATTTTGTGAGACTTCTTTCATCAATGAAATGTGCGGTAGGAGCACATTTTGCAGTTGGCCAGAAATCACAGTGCCACTGCCACTTTCACCTCTGCTGCTTTGCGGGTCAAAGACGCGAAGGTTAGAAAGACCTTCACCTGCCAGCCTTAGTTAAAGGTCAGCCTCATGCTTGATTGCTGTTCAGCGTGAAGGCCTCTGAGGGTTGGCTTGATGGCAGCCAGACATGCAACAGACTCCCCTGCTGGGACTGGGGAAAGGGGAGGGGGGAGATGGAGTAAGAAAGAAAACATGCGAGGAGTAGGAGCATAAACTGATTTGCTGATGGTCCGACCTTCGAATCTTTATTTCCTCACTCAGAGTTGCTGCTGTTTGAACAGACTGAGGCGGTACTGAAGGAGCATTCTCTATCTTAAGCTATGCCGAGTTCAGTTCATGGAGCTTCTGTATACATTGCTTCATCCAGCTAACCTTGAAGTTCATTTAAGAGGTTTCTGAAATGGCCAAAGAATCAATTGTGATGGATCAGTAGGCGGACACATTGTTTTGCGTCATCATCCTTCTCTGTGTATTTTTTTTTTAACTGTAACTATGGAGTCTGACTTTTCACATCTGACTAGCCTCAGTTCACTACATACTTAACCCTTTTAAGGTGGTCGGGTCTGTGGGACCCGTTTTCAATGTTTGCTAAAAGAAGAATTATCCTATTTATTATTTCTTCAAACTCAAAGTCATTGGCATTGGCTCATTTTCTGTGAAGAACGTAAGAAAATACTTATTTTCAATGACTGCACACGGTACACCCCCACTACACATAACTATTACATATGTGGTGTTCGGGTCTACTGGACCCAAGTGTAATAATTGTAGGTGCTTGCACCTGTTCTGATTAAGTTCTAAGAAATAAGCATCAATAATGATCAAAAATCTTGTTTCTATTTTTTTACCTTGTTTATAATTGAATTTTCTCATTTTCTCACAAAAACAAAAATAATTTATATGAGAGGACTCTGAGGAAGATGCATGAAGCATCGAAACGCTAGTCCCTTTTGTGCACCTTAATTAAAGTTTATAGCTACTACATCTGTGCTGCTCCGAATTTTTACTTTTAGTATATCTACACGGTCTGATGCACCAGATGTAAATGCCGCAGAAGCGCGGTGGATTCACTTTTTTGTGAAATAATTTATATGATCATAATTGTGATCTCACAGGTGTAAATGGCAAATATGAACCATAAATTATGTCTATATCATTGGTAATTGAGCTAAAGTGAACATCTGATGAGTATTTTTGCATACATTGTTGTGGCTGTATTGATTTAAAAGCCTAATGTGGTGGGTCCACCAAACCCGGGAACATTGGCTGAGTAGCAAAAATATGAACACCTTACAAGGGTTAAAATGTTATCAAATTCATTGTCATCTGTTTTTGCTGCGTTGCAATGCTAAAATCCAAAATGACAAAAATCTTATAGTTTCTACACTCATGACCTCATAAAGATACAGCTAAGAGGTTACCATCCCAAGGTCGTCTCTGGGGACCTTAAAAATAAAGGAGGTTGTATGTTATATGTTCAATTTGTATTCTTTCCTGACCAGGTATCTTTAGGTTCCTGTTTTATACGGATGAGTCTCATGATGAATTTCAAATTTGGAATGAATCAGATACTGTGTGGTAACCAACATATAGCACTGAAGTTCCTCACACTAAACAGACACCCTCATGATGATGTAGTGGTGGTATTGGTGGTGTTGAGGGAGTGCAACAAGACAATGGCCTTCCATCTTCTTCTTGTTCCCACTCTCCTCATTCCTTTCCCCCCTCCTTGTCTTAATCTCCGCTGTTTGTGATGAAGTGCCTCTCTCGCTTTCTCATTCATCAGCCCCTCATCCAAGCATCTTGGGCGACGGCCTCCTCCGTGCTTCGCTCCTCCGCGCTTCGCTCTGAGCGCCCATCTCTCCCATCGTGACCACATGCCGCTCACGATACCGGGGAGGCCATTATGACATCAGAGCTGGCCGCTCCAGGGCCCAAGGACCCATGCAGAGATGCGCCACTGCACCTCTGTGCTGAGGCCGCGGGCACCGTTGCCGTGGTGAATTACAGACAGCCCGGCCACATAGGACCCGTTCTTCCCCCTCCAGTGATAAGCCTGGCCTGACGCATTCTGCAGGAAATGATTTGGTTTCTTTCTTTCTTAACTCCCCCTGAGACACATTGTGAAGTCTCGCGAAGCAAGCTGTTATTGCCATAGTGCTCTGCTCGCTTGGCATGAGGTTGGTAGCAGGTGTGGATTAATGCTTTTCTGTCTGTCGGACTGCAGTGGACTTCATCTTTATCTGTAAGGCATGTCTCAGTTGCATTGTTGTTCTTGTCTGTCTGTTCAATTAATTGCTCATTACGAAGTGTGCTTACTCATGCCGTGTCTACGGCAAACTTTGCTGACTGGACTTTAGGGACCCATTTTTCACCCAAAGCAACTTGAATATTCAACACGGATGTGCCTTGCTCAGTCAAGCTTAGGCTTATTGAGGCTACAGTACTTTTTACTTGCATTTCATTTGGACCTCTGTTCTTCCAAGTCTTCCTAATAGAGTAAACACAGAGAAACATGTACAAATATATAAATATAAAAAAAACCTAATACATCACCCTGCTGATACACCAACATTTCTTTTTTCTCTCATACCGTGTATTACTTGCTTCTGGGAAGTGGCAGAGGTAATTCATTCACTGAACACTGCACAGCTCGCGGAGCCTAATGCCTTAATACTTCAATCCTATCTGTGCTGAGCAGCTGTTTGCTTTGAGGCATAGGGTTGGTAAATTATGCTTGTCTGGAGGCATTTAACATGCTCAGACAATCTGAGGCAGGTTAGAGTAGTAGCACATTGCACAGGACACATCTGGGAGCATGCAGGCATCTCAGATATCTGTGGGCTGTGTTGCGGAATCACTTGTCAGTGTTGTCAGGTTTTATTTTATTTTTTTTTATTAATTGGAAGATGGTTTGGTGATGGCTGCTCCCGTGCCGTCATCAGATCCTGTCTTGTCAGGTCCCGATCACACCTCCACCTCCAGAGTTGGCTCGGATGTTGTGACTGACCTCGCGAAATTGACACAAGCTCCAACAAATTGGTGTGAAAATGAAATCTCCGGACTTACTACCTTCTTTTCTTTCTTTTTTTGTCAAAATATGGTAGGCCAAAATGGTGAGGTGGCATAGGCGTCTCTTGTCTGGTACAATGAGTATGTTTTGATGAAGTTAAAATACAAAGCTTGTACTGCTCAAACACAGGCGGCGGGGCATGCTGTGAAGTTTCTAATGAATGTTCCTAGGGATTTGCCTCATGGGAAGCAAGCTCATTCGCTAGCTGGTGAAGGATACAATTCTACTTGTTGATATACTGCATAGTGTGACTGCTTACTGTCAGTGGCTATTGTGTTGCATCAACTATATGGCACTCACCTTTGACAGGTGTAAGGCTACCTGTCATCCTGCAGTTTTTCAGGCAGAAGGTACAAACTATGAATCAAGTCAAGTCAACCATGACTCACCATACTTCCCTTATCAAATACATCACTCTTAGTCACATTTCTGAAGTGAGCAGTCTGTCCAGAAAGGAACTGCCACTGATCAGGCTGTTTAATCTGTGTGTTGCAACAACCTCTCTTTTAAGGTGGCTTATTATATCACATATTGAGTACTGTTATTCAGAAATTAAATTTATACCGGTAAGTATTATTCATTATTACACAACTCTTCATAATGCTGATTAATGCTCCATTCACTTTAATGGGCCTTTCCAATGTTCGGTGGTCTACTATTTCTCGATAACAGACCGTTGCTAAGTATAACAGACCACTGTCAAGGAAAATGGGTTTTGTGCTTCTAATTCACGTCTTTCATATCACTACGCAAGGACTGGAACTTCATTCAAAAGTGAAAGCAGACGTTGATCAACTGTGTTCTAAAGAATGGTTGATTCAAGTTCAGCGTGTGTTGTTGCGAACTATTTGTTTCTCAGCAAAAGCCACAATGAAATGGTAATAATTAGGCTATATCCTAGGTAGGCTCAAGAGTCATTTTGTGGGGAGTTTGTTGTTTTTTATTTTGGTAAGTAGCCGTGTAATAAGCGGGATAATGTATAGAACGCCGGTCATTATCGGGAAATGGGTCCCTTCAGGGCGGAACAAGACCCCTTCGCTGCATGTCGGGGTCTGGTTCGCCCTGTCGGGATCTATTTCCTGATAATGACTGGCGTTCTATACATTATCCCTTACGTATTGGTATTCACAATTCATGACAATCGTGGTATTCCAATGCAAGAAAATATTTATGATGTTTTCAATTCTTTTGGTCAGTAAACACCTTTTTTCTCTCTGCCTGTCTCAGAGAGACAGCACTCGAGCGATAAAACATGCATACGGGCGTATTATATTATTTCACACTCGTAAATATTCACTGCAAGCGTGCAAATACTCTCTGCGCGCACGCACTCAGAGGAAACTGCTCCCCGAGCGAGGAAAAATATGCTGCGAGCGAGGAGGAATCTGACCAGCGCTCACTCGAAAATCACTCAGCTCTCTCGAAGTTGATTTCTGCTCACGCGAAGTGAATTTCTGCTCTACTTGGGGGCGGTAACCAGGTTTGGTACTAGCTCTGCTGTGATTTGCCGTGTTTGAAGAGTGACATTTGATTGACAGCCCTCCTCAGTCGAAGAAGACAACCAGAGACGAATCTTCGAGACAGACAACAACTGCATCTGGCAGTGGGCAGAGGTTTCTTCAGGTAAGAATCCCGTGGCTGAATTCGGGCATTTGTGATGACCGAAAAACTGTGGCTTGTGTAAAATTTCATCTGAGTATGTTTCTGAGAAATATGTTGGTGTCAAGAACGTTATTACTTAGTCAAGAACGTTATTACTTAGTCTGTAATGTTAACCGCTAGCGACTAGCTAACGTTAACTTTAGTTAAGCTTAGAAGCTAGCTCCATGTCTGGCTGGCTGCTGGCAACAATTAGAAGGTCATTAGGCTAACTGAACTATTGTAAGGTGAACGTGCATATTCTGTTTGTTAAATTAGAGAAAGAAACATTTCTGAGAAATATGTTAGTGTAGCTTAACATCAACATTAGCCGTAGTCTAGAACGTTATTACTTAGTCTGTAATGTTAACCGTAGCTAACGCTAGCGACTATAATGTTAACTTTAGTTAGCTCCTTGTCTGGTTGGATTAGCCTAATATTCGGTTATTAGGATAACTGAACTATTGTAGGGTTAATGTGCATATTCTTAAGCAATATAGCACGAGTGAGAGTGGGGTTGGTCATGGATATTCATGGATTCATGGATATTCGGCCTCTGGCCTCGTGGCTACGGCCGAACAACAGCCGTGGGAATATCCATGACCAATCCCACGATCACGAGTGCTATATTGCTTTTATACAACAATTCTACCACAAACTAAATAATCTGAAAACACTCCATTATTGTTTAAACATGTTAATTTCGATGTCGCTATTACGCATCAAAAATAGTTCTCTTTTCAATAGACAGCGTCTTGGTTGCTAGGTAACCAACATTCCAGATCCCTCGTTACGAGTCTTTGTGGTTTACGTGTCTTCTTGAAAGAAGACACGTAAACCACAAAGAATCACATTCATATCTGAAATCACATTCATATCTAGCTTTGCTGCATGCATGTTACAAGGACACTGGGCCATGTCATGTAAGGGACATGGTACTACAAAAAACGGAAACATAGCCTACATTGCAGAACCACTCAAATTTATTAATTTATGGTGAATAAATGTTACACTACTGTGCACAGCCCCATATGTTTTTCTGACACGATGCTAGCACGTTAGCAGCGGTTAGCTAACTATGCTAACGTTAGTTACAAGTCTCCAAGTGACAATCATATTATATAGGCCCTACACAATGCTGGCAATGCTGAGAACAATTAGCATCCTCGTTTATCTTACTTACATTGAGTCGACTGTGTGACTTAATCCACAGATGTGGTGAAGCACTGTTTCGTTATGGTTTGCTAAGGAGTAACCCATTGCTTAAAATAGTGGAGAGCTGGGATGAGAACATTGTGTCAAATCTTCGCATTGTATCGCAGAGTGATTTATTATTAGCTGTGCAAAGTCTGAGTTGAAATGTCCAGGGATATTCCAACTCATGGAACGTCTCTCGGCCAATCAGAAACAAATAAATAGTTCCATAGAACCCAATTGTTGTATAATGTTTGTTAAATTAGAAAAAACACATTAATTGATTGTAGGTTTGGTTTGTTATATGCAAACAAGTACTATTATGTCAGATGCTTATTCTGGAAGGATAGACTATCAGCCTGTAAAATTCTGCTTCTTCTCTTCTAGGACATTGAGGAACCAGACATCGACTGGGATGTTGCCATGGACCAAAATGGTGAGGCGGGAGTGATGGTGGTTCCTCACATTGACTGTCCGGTGAGCGAAGAACAAAGGGAAGATGTTCAGGCCCTCCTTGACCAGAGTGATCCGGACATGACCGCTAGGGAATTGTACCTCCTATGCCGTGAATGTTTGAGCCCCTCTTAACTCCCACTGCTCTCAATTAGTTAAATCAGCCGTTTTTTCAATCAGTTCAAAGAATCAGTTCTTCCAATCAGTTATTGTTCATTTCAATTATAGAACTTGAACTGATATTTACTGTTTGTTTGTTCAAATGTCTATTGGTGGACTGTTACCTACCCTTTAATTATGCCAAACCCATTTCTGTTCTTTAAATATCAGAAAGCAAACTTACTGTTGATGGCACTGAACTTGCACTTGGAAATGTTTATGGAACTTTTCTGAACTGTGAATTACATTAAAACTCATGCCAAACCAATTTGCCTGTGCTCACAAAAACATTTATACAAATCCGTCAGCTTCAGTCAGTAGGTTGAATTGAAGACCCAGATGCAGAAGTAAAAGTGATTTTTTTTTTACTTGTATATCTTGAGCATTACAGGTAACCACTGAATTTGTGAAACTAAAATAACAACAACTAATATGTACTAAGCTAGTACATAGTCAATACATATTAGATCACTTTAAAGACTGACAGATGCAAATGCTGTAAATAAAGGTAATCATCAAGGGGTCTGCTGGTGAACAAAGTCCTTGAAGTCAGAAGCTGCCACTGCTCAATGACTTGTGCCTCATCTGGTATGATTTCAAAATGTTCCAGATCTGAAAACAGAAATATTGGTATATGTCACATCATTGAACTTACTGCAAACTATGAACAGTGCTCACAAATTAAGCTAAAGAAATGCTCCCAATATTTATAATGAACAAACTCACACAACACTTAGCTGAATGGGGACAGGACAGGCATATTCAACTATTGCACATCTCCGGTTTATGCAGGCAATAAGCAAAACCAAATTTGGTGTATTCAAAGTTCTGTAGAATAACCATTTCTTGTATTTTTGTGTTTTCAGTGGAACAGTGTAAGCTCATATCTACACCCTATTGAGGTAGTTATTAACAGTTAGGCCAAGGTCCAGTCAATCAATAGCCAGTCACTGATGCCATATTCTTTAATTATCCAATCTGTATCCAACCAAAACCTGCTGATTTAAAGGCATACTACAACTACTTTCCATGTGTGACTTATGAAAAGATGTATTGACAAGTATTGCACAGATGTGCCCTGGACTGCTCACAATAAAAGGCCACTCTAAATGTCTGAAATGCATTCATGTTTGATCAGAATGCTAACCATGTCTGGAATAGACAGCTAGGCCTACTGAATCAAGTAGGTTGTTCCATTTAAATGTATGAAAAATGTCAAAGTACCATGGAATCAGGTACACCTTACAACAATAGTTCAGTTAGCCTAAAGACCTGAAAAGTTAACGTTTGTAGAATGCACAAAGACAAATGGTGATTATTAAGTTTACTTTATTTCTCAGAAACATATTTTCATCTATTGCAAATACTTGATTCAATCCAGGTTATCCTACCTGAAAAATGCCTGCTCAGCCGCAGAGTTGAAATGCCTTTCAGGAACTTCCCGGGCCTTCTGAAAGGAGATCTGTCAATCAAATCTCAAAGTTAACATTATAGTCGCTAGCGTTAGCTACGGTTAACATTACAGACTAAGTAATAACGTTCTAGACTACGGCTAATGTTGATGTTAAGCTACACTAACATATTTCTCAGAAATGTTTCTTTCTCTAATTTAACAAACAGAATATGCACGTTCACCTTACAATAGTTCAGTTAGCCTAATGACCTTTTAATTGTTGCCAGCAGCCAGCCAGACATGGAGCTAGCTTCTAAGCTTAACTAAAGTTAACGTTAGCTAGTTGCTAGCGGTTAACATTACAGACTAAGTAATAACGTTCTAGACTATACAAAGAAGACGAATGTTGAAGTTAAGCTACACTAACATATTTCTCAGAAACATACTCAGATGAAATTTTACACAAGCCACAGTTTTTCGGTCATCACAAATGCCCGAATTCAGCCAGGGGATTCTTACCTGAAGAAACCTCTGCCCACTGCCAGATGCAGTTGTTGTCTGTCTCGTTCGTCTCTGGTTGTCTTCTTCGACTGAGGAGGGCTGTCAATCACTCTTCAAACACGGCCAATCACAACAGAGCTAGTACCAAACCTGGTTACCGCCCCCAAGTAGAGCAGAAATTCACTTCGCGCGAGCAGAAATCAACTTCGAGAGAGCTGAGTGATTTTCGAGTGAGCGCTGGTCAGATTCCTCCTCGCTCGCAGCATATTTTTCCTCGCTCGGGGAGCAGTTTCCTCTGAGTGCATGCGCGCAGAGAGTAATTTGCACGCTCGCAGTGAATATTTACGAGTGTGAAATAATATAATACGCCCGTATGCATGTTTTATCGCTCGAGTGCTTTATGGCACTTTTCTATCGCCATAGTGGCCTGCTATTTTACTTTGCTATTTCCCCAACAGACCATGCAAAACAATTCAATTGTGTGGAGCTAACCAAAAGACAATCACAGTCAACAACTGTAAAAAGAGGACACACTCAACATTTGACCAAACTGCCCTTGGGTTATTGTGCTATATTGGTATTTTTTGATTTTCGTTTTTCGTCTGCTTTAGTTTTGTTTATTCCCTTTAGGAGAGTGCACTGACTGATGCCTCCTCTTCGTTCCTCTCCCCTTTCTGTTGTTTATTTGGGCTTTTAGCTCTACCCTGGTCACCTACATTTGAGGGCCAGGGAAGGTGCTTGATATTGCTGTTAGGGTTGAGGGTTTAGTTGTTTGGATGTTAGTTTCTAGCTAAAAGGTTGAAACCACTGCTATGAAACACTTATTTGCTTAATAATCAACCTCTTTGGATTGTACGTATTAGTTTTCTTAATTTCTCCCAAAATCATGCAACGCTCAAGAGGGTGTTAATTTGGAAATTCCTTTATTTTCTCATATTTTCTCTTTATATGGTGCCCATTCCATAATTCTACTTCAACCCATTTACTGGGATAAAGTATGTCAACGTGTGATTTTCTTTACAGACTTCTTGGTGTGTTCTGATGACTTTTTAATCCTAATTAAATTCTCTTCCATCTGAAAGCATTGTAAAGCATTGCAGCGACATTTACCCAGAAATCACAAAGCCCGTCAGAGGCTCTTCAACCACTCTGCTCCAGAGCAGAGGCTGATGGCATTTGGACTAGCTTGTTATGCTGGGGTTGGCAATACGGAGCACATCAGATGTGAATGGTGTCTTTTCTGGGCAATGCAACCTGTTGTATTAACTATTCCAAGTGTCCCTTGCCCTTAGCCCTGCAGGGTTTATGCTCAGAAACCCAGTCAGCAGGTGTGGTGAGGTGGGCCTAACTGGGCATCAGGAAGGATCCAGATTTGGATCCCGGTACTCAGAATCCAGCCAGAATGCAGAGTATCATCCTGTTTGGCAGGGCACCCAACGGAATCCGACGGCATGCCAGGAACCCCTCTCCACTCCATGCTGTGGAGTCCCGCAGCTTAAGGACCAGCTGTCTCAACCACTCCTCTCTCTCTCTTTCTCTCTCTCTTTCTTTCTTTCTCTATCTATCTATTTCTCTCTCTTTATCTAAATATCTGTCTGTCTATCTATCTATCTATCTATCTATTTATCTATCTATCTTTCTAACTATCTATCTGTCTTTCTCTCTTTTGCCAGTGTAGCCTACAATGGGGCACCCCTGCCCAGCGCACAGACACACTGATGAAGCAGGCACAGCTGCTGCGGGTTAAAGTGGGGCAGTGAGGGGGGATGGCTGGTTGGATGGCCGGCCTAGAAGGCGGTGGAGTCTGGCACGCACTCAGCCCAGGGCTGGCACCGATCTGGCCTGCGGATGGGGGGAGGGACACGCAACTGCAGGCCGAGCGCACGCGGCTGGCGCGGGCGGAGGCAGAGTATACGCGAGCGAGCTACAAAATGACTCACCGGCTCCTTTGGCACCTGAGCCCACTGCCCAGTGGTGCCTGTGCCAACCCACAGTTCCCTAGAGGCTGCAGTCTGTGAACTGTGGGTGTGTAATTAGCTGCTTTACAGGTTGACTACAGATGAGCATGAGGGAGTAGAGTAGGACTTTATATACAGTAAAGTTTGACAGCATCTGGTATATGTCACTGGGCTAAACATGAATTAATAGGGAAGTCTATTTATACATGTCCTCTAAATATTCTTGACAAGTTAATTGGACACAACAGCTAGGGAGTAGTGGACGCTTGGTATTTCAAGAAACTCAGTGTGTAAGCTTAATGTTGATGTAAATGATTTCTCAGCACTGACTTTTGCTATGAGGGTAAAATCGTCGTATCCCCAGTTAAGTGCTCCTTTGTGAGAGAAGGATGCCAGAAAAGGATGTCATTGAAGCATGTCCCCTTCCGTTTGGCATGACCACTGTCACTTTTTTAAAAGGATGTTTTAAACTGCTGAATTTCCAGTTCCATCTGTCCGTCAGAAGACACACACGTTGCTTTGCTTCAGAGTGACCTTGGCGTTCTTTGTCATTCTAAACTTTCTTTGACTGTTCTCATTCACATGCTTTTTAAATAAGAATCTAATAATTCAATTCAATTCTTTCTTTTCACTTTTATCTTCTCCAACCCTTTTGTAATGTTTGAATGGGCTCTGTCTTGGGTGTACCTTTGGTGATCGTTCTGCAGTGAACAGCTTCTTTTATGAATGCCTCTTTTTGCAAGAAATGCAGGTGTAGAACAGAAACAGAACAAAAAAACTAGATCATGTCCTCATCTGTTTTATCAAACGGTATCCATAATTTATGATTCTTTGGTGCTGCAAAAGCTGGGCTCCAAAAAAATCCTGTCAGTGAAGACCCACAGGAGGAAAAAAATATGTTTTGTTGTTAAGTTTAAATGTATCCCGCTCCAAGGTAAAGTGAAAAACACAACTGCAGTGGAGTGAATTGGCTGCACTTGAATAGTTCTCTGTGGGCACAGGATTTAATTATCCATTTCAGCGTGTGTCGGGTGGTTTGGGTAATCATACACTTCTCTCTGTCCCTCACACATTCTCTCATTAACACAATTATTACAATTAACAATGATCAGTTCCATCCACCCAAACTAAATCGAATATCATTCATAGGAGTCATCTTTTATGACCGCCGCTAGCGAAGCGGTCATATAGGGATTGTCAAAGGTTTTTTTTTTTTTCGTCATCTATTTCCTGAATTTTTGGTCAACGATACCCGGGACACCGGGGCACATGAAATTTGGTGGGTATGTAGCCCCACTAGACTTTTACGGAAACATTTTGTTTGGTCCCCGGGGGCCACTCCCCCACCGCGCTGGGCCCCCCGAAACCCAAAAAATGCAGTTTTTCCTAAATAACTACCTGAACCGTGGCACCGAGGATGAAGAAATTTGTATGGTATGTTGGTCTCAAGGGCCCACATCAACCTAGCCCATAATCACTCATTTGTGATTTGCACCCCCCCCCCCGGTAAAAAATGAAAATGCAATATCATTCTGCTTTAATCGCCCCTCCCTTCAGTTAAGATGTTCAGAACTGCACCAAATTGTATGTGTATGATTAACCTGACATTCTCTGGGGGTATGTCAAGTTTCGTAGAATTTCATCCATGCGGGGGTCTAAAAAAATTAAGTTATGTGTACATTTAGTGACTGTACACTCATTGGCCTGTAGATGGTGGTGCACACATATACACACGCACACACACACACACACACACACACACAGGTACGCACATACCATCAGTATCGGCAATTGCAACGGCCGATACATAATTACAAATTCAGTAGGATTAATCAATCACAAGTAGGGCAGTTCATCACAGTTCATCCATTGCAACTGGATTGATGAAAGGTCACACACCTGTAGGCTACATTGTATTTGGGAAAAGCAAAAGGTATCAGCATAATTTTATTTATTTATTTATTTATTTATAAACAAAAACATCTCTGTCAGTTCCATGCCGTTTTCTACAGCTATCAAAAACAAAGGTCATTTTTGGATGGATGGATTTTTTGTGAATGTTTCTTCTTCTACATAAGATTTTAGTCATCTTTAGTTCATGTAATACTTTATTGTCAATGCACAAAAAGTAACAGTAGTCTGAAACGAAATGCTGTTTTACATCTAACCAGTGATGCAAATAACTGACATGTCCATATGGGCCTTGATGAAATGCGTCACTAGACTGTTCATACACATTATTATAACGGGCCAGAGTTGAAGAGCTGTTGTCCGTTATTGTTCGTGCAAATATAAGCTGATTCATGTTCCCTTGCATTGTGTAACTGAGGTCCATGGCTAGTCTGGCTTTCACCAGACCAAGCTCAATCTTTTAAGAAATCAAAAAATAAATAGCGGGCAGATCAGGCTGGGTTCACCCAGCCTAGTCCATAGGCACCCGATATTGTTTAATTTTCCGATTGAGATATCCACGCTCTGGCTATTCTAAATGCAAAAATGCATCAGGGAGTTATGACAAAACTGTAACTAACAAACTAGATCCTAAAAGAAAGCTGTTAGCTTTCCTAAGCTACAGGTAGGCTTATAAGGTAGGCCTATTTACAACATAAATTGTCAATAGGCTATGCTGGCGACACAAATAAAATCTCCTTTGGAAACCAATGGCTTACACCTTACAGTATCAAGCGGACTTAAACTGCCATATCGTGGCGAAAAGTTGTAATAAAATTCACGCAGCTCCATGAGTCAAGGAAAGCGCGAATGAAGTAGCCACTTCTAAATGGGACCCACTACACAGTAGCTTAAGGTGTGTTGCTAAAGCAGCCATAATGAAATGAAGGTGTCATTGTTTGGATACTTAGAAACACACACGTGCTTTTTAATTTCACAGACTACAACTTCCAAGCTGGAATCAAAGCACATCGATTCCCCTCTCACACCCTGCACGCACTTAAAACAAAATAAACAGGCGTCTCAGTCTCACGCGTGTACAGGCAAAACTGTATCAGACCGTTGTAACGTTGGTAAATCTTCCATTGCACAGAATGATTTTTGTAGCACGTGCAACAAATGACAGTCAAAAGATACAATTACAGTGCTGCTATCAATTTGCTAGGTATAACCGCATTTATAGTTTTCTACAAATGCAATCAATCAAATTGGCCTCCATCGCTCAACCAACGCTAACGGTAACATTACCTAGGTCCTCATTGATATTATAAGATTAACGTACCTGCAGTAAAAACCAAGCATGTCCGATAAACATCCTCAGATTTATTTCGGCTTCAAGAAGAAATGGGAATTACATTTCATGTGAACATCATCCTATCCTTATTAGACGTTCTCTGCGGTAAACTACAGTCCTTGTAGGAAGCGTCCATTGTTTTTCCAACCCACTTTTAACTTCCAACAAAATTACGTCTCACTGCAACGATGCACCATCTAGTGGGGCTACATACCCACCAAATTTCATGTGGTTCAGTGTCCCGGGTATCGTTGACCAAAAATTCAGGAAGTAGATGACGAAAAAAAAAAAAAACTTTGACAATCCCTATATGACCGCTTCACTAGCTTCGCTAGCGGCGGTCATAATAATAATTTGGCTGCATTTCCAGTATTGGCGTCACGTAGTCGTTTGTCCACCAGATGGCGCATCGTTGTAGTGAGACGTAATTTTGTTGGAAGTTAATCTAAAGTGGGTTGGAAAGACACTACGCTTCCTACAAGGACAAGACTGTAGTTTACCGCTGAGAACGTCTAATAAGGGTAGGGTGATTTCTGCATGACATGTAATTCCCATTTCTTCTTGAAGCCGAAATAAATCTTATATAGCTTATAGTTTGTTAACAGTCACGGTTTTGTCATAACTCCCTCTATGCATTTTTGCATTTAGAATAGCTCTGAAACCGGGGGCGAACACGTCGCAGGGGGGCCGCCAGTGCGTGGATATCTCAATTGCAAAATTAAACAATATTTCTATCAGGCGCCTACAATGGACTAGGCTGGGTGAACTCAGCCTGATCTGCCGGCGATTCCTTTTCGATTTCTTAAAAGATTGAGCTTGGTCTGGCGAAAGCCAGACTAACCATGGACCTTATAGTTGCAAAATGCAAGGGAACATGAATCAGCATATTATTTGCACAAACAATAACAGACAGTAGCTCTTCAACTTGGCCCGTTAAAATGTGTATGAACAGTCTAGCAACACATTTCATGAAGGCCCTTTTGGACATGTCAGTTATTTGCACCACTGGGTAAAACGGCATTTTGTTTTAGACTACTGGTATTTAATTTGTAAAGCTGAATATCATATGAACTAGATGACTAAACTTATGCATATGTAGAAGAAGAAACATTCACAAAAATCCATGACATGACCTCTCTTCTTGATAGCTGTTGAAAACTGCATGGAACTGACAGGGATTGTTTTGTTTAATAATAAATAAATAAATACATTATGCTGCTACCTTCTGCTTATGAACTGCCCTACTTGTGATTGTTTAGATATTTTAAAGGTTTTATAACAATGCTACAAATTTTTTGGCAAGCGCCAGTAGGCTACTTTGTGTGCGGCCCGCAAACACACATTCCAAACAAGCATACACAAAAGTTTCAAGAGTGGGGGATGGAGTAGAAGATGGAGACAAATTCATTTATATGATTTATTTTCGCAGAATGGATGTACAGGACTGAGCGGCGGTCATATTTTGTACCGCTATGCGGTACATCTAGTTGTCAGTAGTGTTTTGAAAAACTGCCGATGAGATGATTGTCTGGCCGCAAATGCCTGCTGCATTAGTCAATGTTAGCCAGCACTAAGAGAGTTGTTGTGAAAAGGTGTATTCATTTCCACAGGCAGCTGTTGCATTCATCTAATCTTCCCCTCCTCTCAGACAACAGGGATATGGGAGACTGATGGCAGCAGCTCTCTGTTTCTCCCCCATATTAATCTAATATGTATTTAAAAAAAAAACATTCGTGTCCTCCTAGTTGCAGTAATACAATATTGACGTGGACATCTTTGTGTGGATGAACGAGTGTTGTTATATATAGACAAATCACATTATTTGTCTTCTAACCTCTCTATTCGTCTGGTAGCTCTCTGCCGGGTTTCGGATTGGTTTGGACTCATGCCATGGAGTGCTCTGAGACATTTTGGGCAAGGTATAGCACTGCAGACTTCTGTGCAGTTCAGAAGTTCAAAAGCTTAATCAGAGACGAAGAAGTTAGGTATAGTGAAGATATGCCCACTGAATTAATAGATTTATAGCTAGATTAAAATAGATACAATTTACTTCAGTGACATATTTGAAGTCAGTAATCCTCAGATGGTGCTGGACATCAGCTCTGGTCAGCTTGACCTCAGCCGATATGTCTCAACATCCTGTCCTTCACACATGGTGGATCATGCACTGTCACAGGATGTCACAATGCCAGAAATGTACTAGTCAATTAGCCTGACGTGCCAGACCCACATTAAAATGTAGGGTCTGGGCACTCACCGTTCGCAGTGCTCAGTCCGAGGAGCGGGATAATCAGTTGTCTTTCAAATTCCCTCTGCACGCAATAGGACAGCGGCAGCGCTATGAGTTCCATGCGTTTCCCACCAGCGGAGCTAGTTGGCTAGTTCAAACGTTTGCCAACTTAATAAAAGCTTAACTCGTGTCACACTGTTTGCCAACAGCAACATCCATCTTATTTGTTTTCAAGTAGCAGGGAATTTAAGCCAAACCGTTGCAACTCTGCCATCAATCATTATGTTAAGCCCACCTAACGACTCTATATACCAGGGCTATTCAATTAGTTTGTAATGGGGGCCAGTTCATGAAAAGCTTCACAACTGAGGGGCCGGAGAAATGTGGCTTGAAATATGAGTAGCCTAATCACATTAACAGCTGTATACAATGAAGTACAACAGCAGCAATATGGGTGTTCAAATGTTGTATTTCCACAGTAACTGTTAGGTCCAAGATTTCCAGTGAGTAGCCTACAAACAGGATTCAAACACTGTTCAGGTGAATTAAATGTGTAATCAGTCGCATATGTAGCTCTTCTGACTTATAGACCTACTTACATTTGACGTTCCCACCATTTAAATGAGATGATCTCTAGATTTTTTTTAGCAGTGCAGGCCAGTCATAATCGCCTAATAATAATAATAACACGGGGGTCCAGGGGTGTCTCCCCCAGGATTTGTTTTCTTTTCTGGTTGCTAATCACACTATTTTAACATGTTTTGAGAGGGACAGGCCCATCTTTTTTCTGACGCACCTCACGTTACCCCATGCATTAAACCTATGTCACTGCTTGAATAAATGAAAAACATAGCCTACTGAACATGGGCATCGTCATAGTTAACGATGACAATGAAAACGTTTAGCCTACTTGGTTTCTGACAGAAATTACGTTTTGTGCCAACATATTGTAGAAACACAACCACGGCCTTTATTTGGTGAACGGAGGTGCAAATCATCTCCTTTACTTTCTTTGGTTATTATATAGTCTACGATTCACTTTAACCACAAAACGTTTTGCCGTCGTCACATTTACAAATATGCAATTTACCTTCGCTATCAGTGATACTTTTTGCTTCGAATCGCAATTGAGTGCGCATTTAATGTAACATGCCACATGATTTCCAAGAGGCCTTTAGACTAGGGATCGACCGATATAGTTTTTTGAGGGCCGATACCGATATCAATTATTACCAAAACAGGAGGCCGATAACCGATGTGTAAAACCGATATGTCAGTTGTCAAAAAGGGGGGTAGATAGTAAAGGTGATATGCTGCAAAAATTTAATTTAAAAGCATTTAAATTATGAAAACTTTTCTTTCTTCTTTTAATACACAATTGTCTATCAACTTGCATCACTTGCAAGTGTAAATCCTGTGTATCATGTTAATCCAAGAGCTGATAGCAATTATTTTCATAGAGTAGGCCTACACAATGGGCTATGTGCTTGTTAAGGGACCTGTCACAAAGAGGATGCTTTGCCATCATATGTATGAGTGCACGAGAGAGGAAGAGGTGCATGCGTGATGGCAAGTTACGGTTGAATAGTTTAACAAAACAGTTTTAAAATAGTTCTTAGGCTATTTAAGCATGCAATTTGTGTTCATATGTAGGCTATAAGCTACACTTTTGAGAGCCTAAAAGGCACGTTAATAGCCAGCTGAGGACGCGATTTATTTCAGGTCGGATTAAATTACGCCTGGCCCTGGGTGCATGTAGTCTTTTCTGACAGTCCATTTCATAAGGAGCAATTAGACTTTTTGACGTTCGCATAATTTAGGACTTGTCTACTATGTACTATGTCCGCTGAAGTGTCCCGTTATTCACAATTAACGGACGAGGCGGAGGCAGAGAACTCCCGACGCACTGCACCCGAGTTTGTAGGCTAACTAGTAAACAGCCTCAGTAACGTGCATCAAATCGGGAATTCGCTAAATGAAGGAAGTGGGTGCTTTACTTATTGAACCGGATCAAAGAGACAATAGCTTACAAAGTGGTGTTTTTGTAACTTCAGTGTAGATTATTGTGATTCATTGCAACTTCAGCAATGTAAGGTAGGCTCTTCCTTACCTTCGAAAAATAGCTCCGTACAGCTGAAGTCCAGTCTACAGTCTGCCTCAGTGAGAAACTTTCTCTATGTTCAGTCTTCGCTCCTGATTGGCTGCATTCGTGCTAACTAACAAATCAGATGGTGTAGTGGGCGGGACAATGCTCTTGACCACAGAGTAGCAAATGCAGGGAGTGAGAGACGCTTTACAGACAAAGTAGCGCGTTTCATTGTTTATCCATTTCAATATCGGCTTATCGGTGGAAAAAATGGCCGATACAGATTATTATAAAAAGGCTAAATATCGGCCCTAATAATCGGCCTGGCCGATAATTGGTCGACCCCTACTTTAGACAGGCTCATTTCTGACTTCACTAGACTATTATTGCATTTGTTTATGTTGTAAGACGTGAAGAAATGAAGGACATCGGCAATAGCCAGGCTACTATATAGAAATACTTTGAAATTCCCTTTGAGTCGGATCTGCTCCACCTCTCCACCAAGTTTTGCAGAAATTGTGCCCGTGTTTTTTGCGATATTGTTGACAGAAACTATGTGTGTGGTGCAACCTGTTAAATATTAGTAGTTCATAAACTCCAACGTGGCAATTTAGGTTGAAACTAAACTATGGCACTTACGTTCAGCTTATGTACAAATGTAATGAATTGTAATGTGGCCTAACTTGTTCAATGGGCTCAGGTGCAGTGGCTGCAGGACTAAAGCGAGCGAGAGATGCAAGAATGGAGAACAGCTCATGCGCTTGCTAGAGATTACATTTTTTTAAAGGGCCAGTACAGATGACCTCACGGGCCGCCAAAAGAGCCCTGCTATACACGATTTCATTGGCCTGATTGAGTTTCGATTTCTGGAGCTCACAAGCCAACGGAGAGTTGCTAGACTGCCACTAGGGGCGCGTCTAGATTTCTAGGCTACTAGTCAATACCAGTACCTGTGAAATTACACAATTCTCGACACCCAAATCAATACGAAAAAGAATCCCATGTTTTTACACATAGGTTTTCAACAAATGTGACTTTATTGTGTACATTTGTAAAAAGTCACAACATTTCTCAATTTTGATTGCTGTCATTTTACCTAAGCCTACAATAATTAGCAGAACTGATTATAATCTACAGTATGCTGTCTTCCATGGTAGCACCAAAACTAAAAGTCTCTATATATATATATATATATAATAACAATATAATAACAATAATATAAGTCACAGGAAATACAGTAGAGAGGAAGAGAGCAAGCATGTGTGTGTGTGCGTGTGTGTGAGAGAGTAAATGGACTACGGCCGCAGACTAGAACACCTTTAAGCATAAACTGCCCCTGTCAGATCCTGAAGAATTGCATTTCCATACGTACGGTTTTAGCCTACCGGTAAAAACCAGGTAGGCTACTGTCATTTCATGAATATTAGCATCGACTTGTTTAGTATCAATTCTCAAGACATCCCTAGTTATAGCATCCTTACTAAGGTCCAGTTATTCTTCCCAGTGCAATTGAAGCCCTTAAAAAGGCCTTAATATTAGATAGATAGATAGATAGATAGATAGATAGATAGATAGACTTTATTGATCCCTAGGGGAAATTCAAGGTCATAGTAGCATACAGACAACAAACACACACACATTCAATAACAGCAGAAAAAGTAATTAAAAGTATATAATATAAAAAAACACAACTAAGCAATACGGACTGTAGAAGTCTTATTGTATAGGAGTCATTCTCCTTTCTTGTGCAACGCCCAGCATCCGGCATTGAGTCTCCAGTGCCTTTTAAATGGGCTGCCTTTGGCCATTTCCCTGCAAGAGAACACCACATCTCTCTCAGAGAGAGAGAGAGAGAGAGAGAGTCCCACAGGTAGCCTACTTCTATGCCTGTAACCTACTTAGAGGCTTTTTTCCTGAGCTACCCTGACTTCGCATAGCTGCTCGCACTCAGTCTCTGATTCTCACTCTCACTGCACTGGAAGAATTCAGAATTGGTTAAGTCCCTTTAAATATTGCTAAATATTGCAATTTGTGCCTCGAGTGGGATAGGCGTGCAAGATGGTACCAATTGAGGATTTTTCTTTAGGGAGGCAGGGGATACAGTTTTGTGCATTAGTGCCCTGCAACACCACTCTTCACTGCAGTGCAAGTGTGACAAAATGATTGAAGTTGTTGTTAGTTCTGACAGATCTCTGGCAACCCTTGTGTGCCCTACAGGTACCTAGCCCATGGCTTATTCAGTTAGATATTCTACACATGCCATTTCATTAAGATACTTCTGTAGATGTGTTTTGCCTTAAGCAACAAAAGGCAACACAACACAAGCTTCGCTGATGTGTTCTTTTGCAGTAACATGATTAGCAGACTTAATTTTGAGCCATTTTCGTTTCCCTTTTTATGTGATTTGCATCCTAAAAAGTGCCTCCCATGTTCTTTGATGCCAGTGGTGGAGCACTCTAAATCTAAATTGCGATCAGCCTTTTTTGGTTGCAGCTTCTCTGTTTTTGATATGAGGCTCTTTGTAAACTACCTTTAAATGAGTAGTCTCCTTGAAAGTCCAAGATGGATGCTGACTCCAGAAATGATCTGGACCCTTTTTAGTCAAAATGCAGGGCCACAGTCCATTTCTATCAGAATGTGTGACTCAGCCATTTCGGTATCGCAGTTAGTCAGATGCCTAATAAATATTCAGATGAGTACCTGCCATAGTCATCAATTAAATGATTGTGTGTTCCAGTACCGCCCTCAAGATACTATCATTATCAGTTCAGGAACAAATGTAGGACATTTTAAAATGAGTGTGTGGTAGAGACTGTTACCTGACGAGAAGCCCCAAACTGAAACTCAGTTCAACTGACATGTGTTTCTGACTGTATTGGTCCTCCGAAATTCATCTTTATGAAAAGGCTATACAGCACACGTATCTGCGCCCAGGACATACTGTAACAAATGCAGGGAAATTGACATTTTCAAAAAGACTTCCTGTATAACAGATTGGAAAGGCTGTTGTCAAAAGAATGTGCATGTCTGTGTGATAGGCATCACTGACGAGGAACCACCGGGCGTGATCGATCAAAGCCAAGAGATTGGCCCTATTCAAGTGGTAGCAAAATGCACTTGCTTAATTGCCTTTTTATACCCCCGCACTCCTCCACGAAGAAACTCTGGGACATGGCTCATAATAGAGTACCGAAGCCATGACGTAACGTTGCCAAGGCAGCAATTTCACTGGATCTAAACAAATCAATCTACCATTAGAAATCACCATAGCGGTGGCTTTCTTAATCTATTTCAATAATTTTACAACGTTTCTAAGACGTTAGTATATATAACGTCGCTCTTAACAGCCGCCAGTCTTTGAGAAGACGTGAAATATCCACTGGAATTTTGTTTCTTTCTATTACACCTGCCAGGGAATCCGTGTTATGTGGCTAAGCTACTGCCTAGCAGGTAAAACACGTTTAAATGGATATATTTTATTTTTATTAGCTAGAAATGATGCCACATGTCTACATTCAATGCTATTTATGCCACTTCGAAAGTTTGTTTAGATCTAGTTATTCTGCCGTCATGGAAACGCTACTTCACACTTCGGGACCCTTTCAAGAGAGTTCCATTATCAGCATCATAGTTGGCCCCACAAGGCTTCCATTTTAACATTCCATATGTTATCTTAATGCAGAGGAAGTAGACTGGGACCCAAATAGAACGTTCAAGCATTGTTTTTGTTTTTATTGTTGAAAGGGTCCATAATTACTAATAGTTCAACGTTCCATCATGTCGCCACAAAAAATGTACACCATCGATTGTGTAGCAATGAATATCTGGCCAATGGAGATTACAGCCAACATCTTACCACTGAGAAGAAGACTAATTGGCCGAAAGTTCAATTATATGGAGCAATTACATCCAATCTTGTCCTGAATTAGTCCCTCTAGACATACCGGTAATTCCCATGGAAAGCCACGAGAGTCAATGTAAGCGAGAATCAGAGAGTGTTTATGCATATGCTGTACCAACTTGACAGATATTAATGTCCTGCAATACCTTGAGAGTTTCCCAGTCGAGCAGATAATAGTTAATAGTTATTCACACCTACTGCATGTAGCCCACATACATATTTATAGTTGCCATTTGGAATGCAGGCCTGCTGTTGTATGGTTGATGAGACATTAACCACGTTTGATGTATTCAACTCCTATGGATGCTTGGCAGAGTCTAATGACTCCTTGTTGAATGGATCTTAATGCCATGGTCTGACAGCTGGTCTGAGGTCTGCACTCAGAAAATCCACTAATAGGATTTATCCTTTCTTATAGTTTTCTCGCCGACCTCACACTAGTCATTTTGTGTGTGTGTGAGTGGGTGTGTGTGTGTGTGTGTGTGTGTGTGTGTGTGTGTATATGTTGCTGTGGATAGAGGCAGGCAGGGTTCAAGGTGAAGCTTTTCTGCTGAGGTTCACTGGGTGAAAGCCTCTGTATATGTTTGTGTCAGCACTGGGCTCCAGACAGTAGACTTGAAACACCACCCTGTAGGCAGTGCTTCAATACCAGGCTCTCAGGCTACATCAGTGGAAGAGGGAGAGTATATAATGACAATGAATCTCACATAGCCTATAGAAATCTAGACATACCCTAGCGGCAGCAAATGTAATTTGCAACCAGGGTAGTCTAGCAACTCTCCGTTCGCTTGCGAGCTTGAAAATCAAACTTCGATCAGGCCAATCACATCATGTATACAGTACAGGGTTCCCGCGGATCCTTAAAAAGTCTTAAATACAACTTTCAGGTTTTTAAGGCCTAAAAAAGTCTTAAATTGTCTGGGATGTCTTGAATTTTCGAAAGAGAGGTATTAAATTTGCGTATGGGACCGCCAGCGAGTGCAAGAGAGCGAGTGAAATGTCTCCATCCCGTTTATTTAAAACGCAATTGTAAGTGACTATAAGGCTACGGGAGGAATACAAAAGAAGTATATACAAATATGCCTGAAATTTTCGTGGTGTAGCCGAGGCCTGAGATACGCAGGTAGCCTACGTGAGTGGGAGAAAGAGTTGGTAAGCCAGTTAGCGATAGGTTGGCCATACGTTCGAATTTAGGCCGGACATATAGATTTTAAAAGCCCTGTCCGGCACAGCCTCAAGCCGGACGCTCATTTGTCCTCCTTTTTGGAGTTGCGCTGGGCATCTAGAATCTTTGCTCGGAAGCAGCATCGTTTCACAAACTATGGATTTGAAGCCTGCTGGTCAAATTATGTGCAGTGCTTCTGTCACTCGTCTGATAATTTGCTGTGCAATTTATGAAGGAACCACGGACTGACAGAAAAAAAAAACAGCAGCAATCAGGAGGAAATACTGTACATGTTAAGTTGATCTGTTTGCATCTTTCCAGCATGTGTTGCTGGCCTATAGGGAAGAAAATATCTGTCCAAGTTATAATACCTGTAATATCTGTCAGCAGCTTGCTTGCCAGCGTTTCCCAGTAGGCCTACTTCGCAAAAGTTGTGAAATATAACTGCATATTTTTTTAATGTCGGCGACTGGCTACATAAAAAAAATGTGCGTTTATAATATGTGCGTGCTTGAGATGAAACCAGCAGTTTTCAGCAGGATCATGCGAGAAGGACCGGTCTCTTAATTAATTTAAAACATGTCAATGGTTTTACGATGTTTCAGACAAGCTTTGGTTGGTTTAGATACAACTGGTATGCAAAATGTAAAGTAGTGGATTAACTTTAATTTGCTATGCTGCATATGGGACAATATATGCACATAATAAATTATATAAAGTAGGCCTATTAAAATATTCAAATAGCTTAGTCTAACTTTTCTAAAATATTGAGGGAAATCCAGTCCAGTGCACATGTCTTTGGCAAGTAGCCTAGGCTACTACAGACACAGGTGAAGAACAGTCAGCCTCAGCCAGTAATCACAACCAAATATGTACAGCCAGCTTCAAAAGCAAGCAGCCCAGACCCTAAAATTGGGCATTTATAGCTGTGAAGGTAATTCACACACAATTATTTTTCTTTTGTCAAAATATATTTGGTAACTTCTGTAGACATCCAAAATGGGCTGGGGGTTAAAATTAGTAGGAAATAAAACAGTTTAAGTTGTCGTATGTATCTTTTTGCCGTGGTATAGTCTTAATTTTTTTAATTTAGAAAGGTCTTAAAAGTCTTTATATTTGCACTTGGAAAATGTGTAGATACCCTGCAGTAGAGTCGGTGGACGGGCTTAACATAATGACGGCACAGTTGTGACAGTTCTGCATGAATTTGTCAGGCTAAATCTCACATACATCTATGATGTAGATTTTTTTTTGTTATTGTCATTATTTTTTAGTTTTAATGAATTTTTGGTTTTAGAAGTGAATGTGAATGTTGCCTGGCAGTGATGGTGGTCATAGTTATGGTGCTGTGCTGAACATACCCTTTTCAGGCAAGATTGAAGTCCTCAGTATTGGAGTTCAGGATTTATTTTCTGTGACAAGTAATTTGGACATACATGTAGACAGTAATTCACACAATACTGTAGCGTTCACCGCTATTATGACTCATGCAAGGAGCCGCTTACTGCTGAATGTGTAGTTTAATTGTTGCTGCTGTTGTCCAAAGCCACGCCTCAAAACTGTTCTCCAAGTGTCAACTTACATTTTAGATAACTCCCTTTTTTCGCCATGATCCCACACCCCACACCACCCCAGAAGGGGTGGCACTCCAGCATTGGTCCAGGACCAGGTAACAAAGCCTGTTGTGAAGATAATAGAACATTACACACATTAACCTGCAAAACACATAATATTCTTGAACTTACATGTAAGACACGCTAAAATACTTTAAGTTGCTCAGACCTATCAAATCAGCTGACCTATGCAGCTTAACATCAATTAAATGATCAGGTGATATACTGTACAATCTCCTTATGGGATGGCTTTGTTAATCTAAGGGGCCGTTTATACGAGAACGATTGCGAAGGAAGACGACAAAATATTTTA